>NC_064568.1:81635714-81906714 GCF_937001465.1 Orcinus orca
ACCAACAAAACCAAAAAAACATTTCAGAGAGCAACAAGTCCTCTGAAAAGAATAGTTCAAGGTTATGGGACAGAGAGTATTGGATTCACCTGCCTTCAATTCAAGTGTCTAGGGAGCTCTCCCTGGAAAGGTGACATTCAATTGAGACATAAATGATGAGGAGAAACCAGACATGTGAGGGATCTAAGGGACAGATGCTCCAGGGAGAGGGACCAAGGGAAAGGCCAAACTGTGGGAAGATGTTTGCTGTTTAAGGGACAGAAAGAAGGCTAGAGTGACTGAAGCAGAGCAAGCAAGTTGGGGAGTGAAATAAGATGAGGTTGGAAAGGAAATCAGGAGCCAGATCTTATTAGGCCCTGATGGTCATGGTGAGAACTTTGATTTTTATTTGTGGAGATATGTGAAGACAGAGTCCTGAGGGATAAGCTTGACCTTCTATCCACCAAACCCCACCATTTAATTCATTAACAAGTCATACAACAATCTACCCCAAGTCTGTTCACTCTATTTTTACTACTGTCTTTGTCAGTACCACACTAAATGAAGCCACAAGCACACCTTCACTGGAGAATTCTACCATGTTCCTAAATGGTCTCCCTGTCTCCACTTGTGAACTCCTAAAATCCAATCTCTATGTGGTACCTACAATTATTTCCTAAAAGTAAACATAAATGACCCTCCTTGTAATGCTTCAGTAGCTTCACGTATCTCTACCTAACCTAGGTTAGGGTTAGGGTTTCCCATTACATTTAGTATGAAGTCAAAATCCTAACATTGTCTCCAAGGCTTCTAAATACCCCATACCATTTCTCCAGTCTAGTCTTTTACCCTCCTCCTTCCTCACTCTCTGTGCTCAGTGAACTGTTTTTTTTTCTGATTTCTTGCAGAAGTTCATCATGTCTTTCAAGCTTCTGCACACGATATTACCCTTACCTGAAATATGCCTCCTCTTTCCCTCACATACACCCCCCTACACCCACTCTCCCTTTCAGCTCACATCAACTTAACCTTTCATGTCACATCTTAAATATCAGTCTTTAGAGACTACTTCTCTGACACCCTAACATAAATTATTCTCTGTTCTAGATCTCCACGCTTTTCTTGTGACATTTCTGGCTCCTGTATAATTAATTCTTGTGTGGTTGGGTTTTGTCCATCACTTTCACTAAATTTTATGCTCCTAGAAGGTAGGGGAGATGTTTGTTTTTCCTTCTGTGGAATCCCAGGGGCAGCAGCACAGTCTTGGCACAAGGTCAGCACTAGGTAAGGAAGTGTTTCAGGAACAGCTAAAGGGTCATGGGATGAGAGGAGGAAGCAGAGAGTGTTTTTCTGGTGGAGGCATTCAGGAGGATGTGGTGATGGGGCAAATCCCTGTCCGGCTCCGGTTTGGAGGTCTCCAGCGAAGTACAGAGCTGACTGCATCCCAAATGCCTTAGGATCAGAGGGGTCTCCTCCACCCACCATGGTCTCTCTTGACCCTGCAGATCAAAGATGAACCCGTGGGGTAGTTGGGGGTGCCAGTGGGGCCAATAAGGGAGTGTCAGTGCCCCGTCCTCCGTCTGGGTGCCCTGCATTTGTGGTTATTGCCTTCAGTCTCTTCCCAGGAGCCCGCCCAGGTAATCAGATCTTTCCTGTCCCCACAGCACTTTTCATGTATCAGTTTAAGTTCGAGTGTCATTTCTCTAATGGGACAGAGCGGGTGCGGCTCTTGGCTAGACACATCTATAACCGGGAGGAGTGCGTGCGCTACGACAGCGACGTGGGCGAGTACCGGGCGGTGACCGAGCTGGGCCGGCGGACCGCCGAGAAGTGGAACAGCCAGAAGGACCTCCTGGAGCGGAGACGGGCCGAGGTGGACACGGTGTGCAGACACAACTACGGGGTTGGGGAGAGCTTCACGGTGCAGCGGCGAGGTGAGCGCGGGGCTGGGCGGCCAGCGGGCGGGGGCGCAGTGCGTGTGAGTGTGTGTTTGAGACAGAGACAGAGAGACACGGAGACGGGGACAGAGGAGACTGCGTTCGGGGGGCGGGGGGTGTGTAGGGCTGTGAGCAAGTACAAGTTAGGCGGGTTCCTGTGAGAGCCTGTTGTCTGGAGACCGTGTGTGATTTTGTCAGTGACTGTGAGAGGGGAGAGAGCGTGTGTGGTGTGGGGAGGCCCGGGAGGGAGGGGAGGTGTGGCGGGAGGGGAGGTGTGGCGGGAGGGGTGCAGGAGGGAGGCTCCGGGCGTCCTTGGTGGTCCCTGTGGGGGAGGGGAAAGCGGAGGGGAGGAAACCCCGACTGGGGTGGGCGGTTAGAGATGCGGGAGGGACTTCAAGGTGTCTATGGTTGGGGGAAGGTTTGGGGAAGGAGAGGTGAGGAAAGTGAAAGGATTGGGAGCCTGTGAGGAGAAGAGTCACAGCGTGCTCTGGGCACACACCCTCTTACTCCTGACACCCCGGAAATAAGTGTGCCGCGTCTGTCTGTGTGTAGGAGCACTTCACTGAGAAAAAGGTGTCAGACTACTTTTTGACAGGTGCAGGCAGGGGAGCCTCTGCGGCTCCTCTGATCTCTCTGAAGCTTATTTCAGGTCTAAATTTCTTGCTTTTTTCCTCCTTAGTATATATATTTTACATAGTTGAAATGATTGTGAAATCAACATTTTGAATTATAATTTTGTTACTTAATATGCTGATGTTACTATTTTTTATAACGCTAGTAGTATTTGAGTAGTTACATATTATCCTTTTTATACTTGTAACAATTTACCTCATTTTACTTTACATTCCCCTTTATTAGATCTTTTTTCAACATTACCAAACAGTTGAAAATTTATATCTTTTTGTTTTTATTTAAAATTTCTTTGATTTCTAAGGTTCTTGAACATTTTTCACATATTTATTGGCTGACCTTTGTTATGGCTCTAAGAATTATCTATTGTTGACTATCTCTGGGTCCTGGCGGTTTTCTCGGTGATTTTATGAGTCCTCTATGCATTAAGAGTAACAAGTTGCTGACATTTGATTTAGCTTTTTCTCCAGTCTGTGGTTTATGTTTTGATTCTGTTCATTATATTCCAAGTTAGGAATTTAAACATTTTTATTTAATGAAATATACTGCAAAATTGTTAGTGATGATTTACCATCAATCTTAAATCTACCACTTTGCATTATTGTAAAAATGTTTTTCCCCCCAGGTTTCTCTTTTGCAAATAATAATTGTGTTTATTGTGGCTGGTGGTGTCAAGGGTTGTCTCAGGAACTAAGCACACATATTAATGAGTCTCAGACCCTGCCCTGAACTGAAATGCCAGCTTAAAAAGAAAGACAATTGTAAAATGATACAATTCCAGTAATAGATCTGCTTGTTTTGCAAAGCAGAAGAATTGATCAGCTGAGTGTAATAATAAGCTTTTGTTTTGGTTTTGTTTGGTTTTTTTTTTTCAATGAGTGACTTTACTTGGTCCTTTCTCTCCCTTTCAGGAATCATGCTTTCCTTGGAACTCAACTCAGAGTTCAAGAGTCACCTTTGTCTATTCCTGCTTCCCAGGGTAGAACCCTTTCTGTGGTGTTCTAAGGTGTGAGTGTAGCATTCCCAGGATTTTATCTTCTGTCTCCCCATCTACCCCAAGCTGCCCCCTAATTTATCCACACTGCTTTGAGTCATATTTTCTCTCCAAGTAAATGAAGATAGTAAATAGCTAACATATATTAAAGACTAAGTTCCAGCCATCGTTTCACATACTTCAGGTACATTATCCTCACATAACCCTAAGAGGTAAGTTAGTATTATTATCCCCCTTTACAGGTGAGCAACCTGAGGCACAGAGGAATTTTAAAACTCACCTAGGATCAATCAGTAGGAGGCAGAGCCTGGATTTGAACTCAGGCACCCTGGCTCCAGAAATCATGCTATTAATAATACACTATATACTGTGCAAAGATTTGTAAACACATCAATTCAACAATGAATAACTCTTTCATGCTATGAAAAACAAAACAATAGAAAACAAATTTCCTGAACATCTGTCAGATCTAATGGGCCCATACTGTAAGCATTAAAGTCAAGTCTTATGGCACTAATTTCTGTTGGGCTACATAGCCAGCTTTCAGGGAGGCCTGCCGGAGACTGGAGACTGGGGGCAGAAAGGCAGCCAACCAATGAGACTTACTCTGTCTCCCTCACTTATCCCCTCTACCTTTTTCTCTCCTAGTGGCGCCTACAGTGACTGTGTATCCTGCAAAGACACAGCCCCTGCAGCACCACAACCTCCTGGTCTGCTCTGTGAATGGTTTCTATCCAGGCCACATTGAAGTCAGGTGGTTCCGGAACGGCCAGGAAGAGGAGGCGGGGGTGGTCTCCACAGGCCTGATCCATAATGGAGACTGGACCTTCCAGACCATGGTGATGCTTGAAACAGTCCCTCAGAGTGGAGAGGTCTACACCTGCCACGTGGAGCACCCCAGCCGGACCAGCCCTGTCACAGTGGAATGGAGTGAGAAGCTTTCTGGCCTCATAAGTTCCTCACCTACCAAGGAGGGGCTTGCTTACCCCTGAGTGACAGGTTTCTCCTCTCCCACAGCATGTGTTCATTTGCTCTGTGTTCTCTCCTTCAGCTGAGGTTACTATTGAGGATATCACAGGAACCTTATAATATCCTGTGATAGAAATCCTCTGATAATTTACAGATATCCTATGATATCTTCTACAAGTACCTACACCCCCTGGGAGGCAATTCTGCCTGACATGCAGAAAAGAGGTGTCCCTGTTTTGAGCCTCCATGAAATCTCAGGTCATGGTCACTACATGGCCCTGGGCACCAGTCTTCTGCCTCAGGCTGGGCTTGTACTTCTGACACTGTTTCTCTGAGATGTTCCCTGTGATCTGAGAAGGGGCACATCCTCTACAATATAGGGACCTTCCTGACATGAGGGGAGTCCAACCTCAGTTCTGCCTTTTATTAGCTCTATCACCCTAGACAAGCTCCTTAACCTCATTCAGCCCCAGGGTCCTCACCCATCAGATGTTGTAGTCATGGCCTTACGTCAGGGCTGTGATATTTAAATGGGTTCAATGTCTTAACCTTGTAGCTACTCTGTATTTTTAACCTCTTTTCCAGAAATGACCAGTCAATCTAGTTCTTCCAGGGCATCCTTCTTTCCCCATTCTTAAAGATCTCAATCTCAGAATCTCAATTAGAGAAGTTGGATTTGGGATAAGAATCACTAAAACTAGCTTCTTTTCTCAGGGGCACAGTCTGAATCTGCTCAGAACAAGATGCTGAGTGGAATCGGGGCCTTTGTTCTGGGTCTGCTCTTCCTTGGGGTGGGGCTGTTCATCTACTTCAGGAATCAGAAAGGTAAGGAACCTGTTGGCAGCTGAGATGCCCCACAGACTTTTTTGCTCAAGTTTGTTCACTGTATATCAGTGACCCTGTGTAAAACTTTTATTTCCCCTTTATTGACCTCAAATTTCCGGAAATCCAGAAATCAACAGTTCATGGTTACTTATGGTTGAAAAATAAGAGGTGATGGCCTGTAGAGATAAAAGAAGAGTTAACATGCATGGAGATTTTGGGTGGAGATCCTGGGGCAAATGCGGGAAGAGACACAAAGGCTGATGAAATTACACTGGATTTGTGTGACAGAAACTTCATGGATCACATGCTCCTAGTGTCTGCTCTCCTATCTACCCTGGCATTAGGGGATATATGTTGTGGGGTAGAGATATATCAGGTGGGGGCCTGGGGCTGGGGACAGAATTCCTTCCATATCCTTTAAATATATATCTTCTCTTCTCTTTCCCAGGACACTCTGGACTTCAGCCAACAGGTAATGCCCTTTAATCCTCTTTTAGAGATAGATTTGGTCTCCTAGAACTGGTTGTAGAGAAGACAAGACAGACATAATGGGAAAGACTTTGAATTCTAAACTTCTTCTGGCCACTTAACAAAAGGCCAGTTCTCTAAAGTAGCTTTGGCTCAGGGAGATCTAGGAATTTTTTTCCCCCTTCTTGCAATACTGCTTTAACATGAGACCCTGGGAGAGGGGGAAAGAAGCTGCTTGTAGAATTAGCTTGTAGTAAAAACGCTATCTTCTGTCTTTTGCAGGACTCCTAAACTGAAGTGAAGATAATGACACTCATAAGAGAAAGAACCTTCTGGCTTAGCTACTTTGCAGCATGAAAGTGTTTCCTGTTGGGCTTTTAATCCACAAAGAGAGTACTTTCTCAAGATCTGGTTTGCTCCTGCAGAAAATCTCCTCCCTGATGGCTTCCTCAGCCCCTGCCCCTTGACCTGGAAATCTGGAATATTGAAAGCAGTATCCTATCTTCATTCTTTCCTGGTCCCTTTTATATTGAAGCCTTATGGCCTCCCTTTCATGTGAACACATCTTTAACCCACATTTCTTTACAAAGTTTTGCTCAAATAAACATGGAGTGAGAAGCATCTGCCTGATAGAGCTTCAAGGAAAAACGTAGGCAAAAACGAAAAGAGGGAGAGAGAGAGAGAGAGAGAGAGAGAGAGAGAAAGGGAGTGTCTGGTGGGGAGGGTGGGCAGCGGGAGGGTGAGAATTTCCCTCTCTATCCTTCCTGAGTTCCTGTGGCTAGACTATTAATAAAATTGATGCAAGACAGATTAGCAAGAGAAAAAGAAACAAATTTTAATTCACGTGCATGGAGGTCTCTAGAAATAGGACCTAAGAAGTGGCCAAAGCAGGTAGCTTTTATGCTTTTTAGACAAAGAAACAATAAGTTTGTGAGTAATTGACAGGACAAAGAAACTTAGGTTTTGGGTGCTCTAATAGTGAAGAATCTAACCAAAGTTTGGGCTTGAGGTAGTATCAACAAATTAAAGATGCAACAAGGTTTGTTTATGTAGGTTTCTTGGTCTGAATGGTGATAAGTGTGTCATACCTCCAGATGCAGGGAGTGCGTCTTTCACATGAGAGATTATTTCCTGCTTTCAGGGAGACAGAAGGAGGGTCAGAGTGTCCCTCTTGCATTGGCCATTTCTTAAGTAACTAGTTCAAAATAATCAATATGCCATTGTGGCATATTTGGGAACAGCCTTCCCTGAGCCCCAACAAGAGGTTTTCAATAATTGTTTTTATTTTTATTCCTGAATTTTGGTCACATGTGGGTCTGGTAGGTTTCTTTGCTTCATTCTCTGTTTTATCTTGAGTTTTCTGTATTCTGTAATCAGGAATATTTAGCTGAGATAGTAGCCGGTTTTGGGAAATGAAGTAATACACTTCTAGATAATCCATGGCTTATCAAAGAATAAATCAGATGAGAAATTAGAAAACTACGGGAATGTTAAAATAGATTTTCAGTACATGTGATATGCAACCCAAGGAATCTCCAGAGGGAAATTTATAGATTTAAATGCTTATATTATGAAAGGAAAAATATATAAAAATCAGAGACCTAAACTTTTTTTTTGTGGTACGCGGGCCTCTCACTGCTGTGGCATCTCCCATTGCGGAGCACAGGCTCCGGACGCGCAGGCTCAGCGGCCACGGCTCACGGGCCCAGCCGCTCCACGGCATGTGGGATCCTCCCGGACCGGGGCACGAACCCATGGTCCCCTGCATCGGCAGGCGGACCCTCAACCACTGCGCCACCAGGGAAGCCCAAGACCTAAACTTTTATCTTAAGCATCTAGGAAAAGTAAATTTAACTTGAAAAATAGAGGAAAGGAAATAATAAAGGTAAAAGAGAAAATTAATACAATTGAAAATAAATGTATAATAAAGAAAATTAACAAAACTAGAAGGTTTTCTTTCTTTCACTTTTTAAATAAATCACCTACAAGATTGCTAAAGCAGAAAAAAATCTAAATTACAAATTATTAACACCTGGAATGTAAAAGATAATATGCCTAAAGATCCTACAGGCATTAAAAAGATACTAAGAAGATATTATAAAGAATTTTATGCCAGTAGATTTGATATTTTAGATGAAATTCATTGAAAAACACTAAATTTCATGATCTATTTCTGTGTAACAAATCATCCCCAAACTTAGTGACTTAAAACTGTAGCTATTTGATGATTTTTCACAATTCTAAGAGTTGGTTGAACTTAGTGGGTGGTTTCCATGGAGGGTCTCTCACATGGCTGCAGTCAGACAGTAGCTGGGGCTGGGGTCCTCTGGAGGCTCATCTGGGACACTGAGACACTCTCTCCCTGTGCATGAAGTTCCAGTGCCTCTAACGTGGGCTATGTGGTCCCATCAGCTGTGAAGACAAGCCTGATGCCTCAGGACTCCCGAGAAAGGAAAGTAAAAGCTACAAGACTTCTTCAAACTTAGCCTCAGAACTTGTGTGGAGTAATTTCCATCACATTATAATGGTCTAAGTGAGTACAGGGTCAGTCCAGATTTAAGGGGAGGGGATATACAATCTACGTCTCCATGAGATAAATGCAAATAATTTGTACCCTTCTTTAATCTACCCCATATAATTTACCAAAACTGACTCAAAATAGACAATCTGGGGGCTTCCCTGGAGGCGCAGTGGTTGAGAGTCCACCTGCCGATGCAGGGGACACGGGTTCGTGCCCCGGTCTGGGAAGACCCCACATGCCGTGCAGCGGCTGGGCCCGTGAGCCATGGCCGCTGAGTCTGCGCGTTCGGAGCCTGTGCTCCGCAACGGGAGAGGCCACAACAGTGAGAAGCTCGCAGGCTGCAAAAAAAAAAAAAAAAAAAAAAAAGACAATCTGTATAGTGGTACATCTGGTAAAGAAATTTAGATCATCCGTCAATTGAAATCCAAGGCTCCGTTTGCTTCAATGTTAAATCTTACTAAATTTTTCCAATCCATCTGAAATTGGTTTTTATTGAAATTTGAGTAGGTGTCACATTAAATTTCCTTAAAAGGACTTTCAGATGACCTAGCAGCATTTATTGAAAAGACCATCTTTCCCCCATTGCTCTGCAGTGTCACCATAGACCAGAGCATTGCATTTGTGAGGGGATCTGTTTCTAGAATTTCTCTTTTGTTCTGTTGTGCAGTTTGTCTATACTTGAGCCAACACCACACTATATCAATTAATATATCACACAATGTTAACTCATATAGCTTTCATTATCTTGTGCTGAATTTCTTCCAGTTTTCCTTTTCAAAATGTTTTTGGCTAATCTAAGACTATAGTATTTACATATGAATTTTTAAATTCAGCTTGGCAATCCTCCCACACCACCACCACCACCACCACCACCACCACCACCACCACCAAGAAAACCCCAAAACAGTGAAGAAACAAAACAAAACTAGCAAGAAAGCCAGCAAACAAAATTCCTTGCCATGATGTTAATGAGATTTTTACTGAATTTGGATTAATTTAGAGAGAACTGACATCTTTAAAATATTTACTCTTATGATCAATCTCCAAATTTTGTATTCTCATCATTTATGTAGTTCTATTAATTTCTCTTAATGGTGATTTGTAGTTTCCACTATAGAAATCTCACTCATCTTTTATTAGATTTATTCCTTGATAATTGACATTTTTGGATGCTATTGCAATGGTATCATTTTCTTGATTCCAAGGAATGCTTCCCCCCCTCAAAAAAAACCCCACTGCTACAACTAATAAGAAAGTTCATCAAGGTTGCAGAATTCAAAATCAACCCAAAAAATCGATTTGTATTCTATATATGGCAATGAAGGCATTAAACAAAAATTAAGTATACAATATCATTTACAATCTGGTAAACTGAGACCCACCAAATTTTTTTCAAGACTTTATTTGAGGGAATATCAACTCAAATCCAGCAGTGCCAAACTGAAAGTGGTTAGGAGCACTCCATCAACATAAGCTGGGGGAAAGACTTTTATAAAAATGAGGCAGTAGGAAAGAAAGGAAATTATTTGATTGGCTATAACTTAAGTGGCCGCCTTACTTGCAAAAGCCTAGTTGGGTGTTTGTGACTGGTTGCTCTTAAATTCATTTTCTGGGATACAAGTGCATTAACGGATATTAGATCTGGCTTGGGTTTGGGTTTGCTTATGCAGGCTACCAAGGTATTCAAGCCATCTCAGTCTAATGGCCTCCTTGTGTAATTACTTCAGCAATTCCCCCCTTTTGGTCATCCTCTCATGTGTTTGTTATTAGCACACTCAGTTATCATCAGGGTGACTTGTTTCGCTGTGAAACTTACAGGTTATGAAATCACTTTTGAAGAAGGTTTTTGCTGTTCATCTCATTGTTCATCTTGTTTCTCTTTCTCAAAGCACAGTGAGACAATCTGATGTACTAATGGTGCTGTGAACACCTATAAAACCCTTGAGAGAACACAGCTCGTCAGGGAGTCAACAATGATGGCTATCAGAAGGAAAATACCAAGAGGCTGAAATAGGCATCTATTCATAGGCCCCATGAACCAAACCATTCTGTACCAAATAAATAAAAGAATGTACATGAAGAGGCACTAATCTCTTTTAGGCAAGTGCCTTAATAATTTTTTGTATTTGAGTTTCTATAATACCAGAGGTATTCACAGGAGATATTTGGTATTGCAGACTCCTGTGGCCAACAAGTAATTTAAATTCTATTATCTAAAACCACCTGTGAGGTCAAAATAATCCTTATGCCAAAGAGGCATATTGTGTGGTGGCATATTCTGCTACCCTTCAAGGTCATGCTGCCATGATTTGTGCTTGTTTGGCTTATTTTTATTTTGCTTCTCTTAGATTTTTATCAAAAGGCTGTAAAAATTTTGAAGAAAACTAATGGAATTTATAATATCACTAAGCATGATATCTAACTATTTTGCTTGCATTTTAATTTGAAATTTTCATAATAACTCAATGTGATAAAAATTAGTTTCAGTCTAAGTTAAGAAAATGGGTAAAGTGATGAAAGGGAAAAACCTACAACCAAGGTTACTCTACCCAGCAAAGATCTCATTCAGATTCGACGGAGAAATTAAAACCTTTACAGACAAGCAAAAGCAAAGAGAATTCAGCACCACCAAACCAGCTTTGCAACAAATGCTAAAGGAACTTTTCTAGGCAGGAAACACAAGAGAGGGAAAAGACCTAC
This sequence comes from Orcinus orca, assembly GCF_937001465.1. Lineage (NCBI taxonomy): Eukaryota > Metazoa > Chordata > Mammalia > Artiodactyla > Delphinidae > Orcinus > Orcinus orca. The sequence goes on from NC_064568.1 coordinate 81,646,738, forward strand.
AAAAACAAACCCAAAACAATTAAGAATATGGTAATAGGAACATAGATATCAATAATTACCTTAAATGTAAATGGATTAAATGCTCCCGCCAAAAGACATAGACTGGCTGAATGGATACAAAAACAAGACCCATATATACGCTGTCTACAAGAGACCCACTTCAGACCTAGGGATACATACAGACTGAAAGTGAGGGAATGGAAAAAGATATTCCATGCAAGTGGAACTCAAAAGAAAGCTGGAGTAGCAATTCTCATATAAGACAAAATAGACTTTAAAATAAACACTATTACAAGAGACAAAGAAGGACACTACATAATGATCAATGGATCAATCCATAAGTTGTAAATATTTATGCACCCAACATAGCACCTCAATACATAAGGCAAATGCTAACAGCCATAAAAGGGGAAATCGACAGTAACACAATCATAGCAGGGGACTTTAACACCCCACTTTCACCAATGGACAGATCAACCAAAATGAAAATAAATAAGGAAACACAAGCTTTAAATGACACATTAAACAACATGGACTAAATTGATTATTTATAAGACATTCCATCCAAAAACAACAGAATACACTTTCTTCACAAGTGCTCATGGAACATTCTCCAGGATAGATCATATCTTGGGTCACAAATCAAGCTTTGGTAAATTTAAGAAAATTGAAATCGTATCAAGTATCTTTTCTGACCAGAATGCTATGAGACTAGATATCAATTACAGGAAAAAAGCTGAAAAAATACAAACACATGAAGGCTAAACAATACACTACAAAAAGTTAACTAAGAGATCACTGAAAAAATCAAAGAGGAAATCAAAAAATACCTAGAAACAGATGACAATGAAAACACGATGACCCAAAACCTATGGGATGCAGGAAAAGCAGTTCTAAGAGGGAAGTTTATAGCAATACAATCCTACCTCAAGAAACAAGAAAAATCTCAAATAAGCAACCTAACCTTACACCTAAAGCGATTAGAGAAAGAAGAGCAAAAACCCCCGTAGTTAACAGAAGGAAAGAAATCATAAAGATCAGATCAGAAATAAATGGAAAAGAAATGAAGGAAACAATAGCAAAGATCAATAAAACTAAAAGCTGGTTCTTTGAGAAGATAAACAAAATTGATAAACCATTACCTAGTCTCATCAAGGAAAAAAGGGAGAAGACACAAATCAACAGAATTAGAAATGGAAAAGGAGAAGTAACAACTGACATTGCAGAAATACAAAAGATCATGAGAGATTACTACAAGCAACTATATGCCAGTAAAATGGACAGCCTGGAAGAAATGGACAAATTCTTAGAAAAGCACAACATTTTGAGACTGAACCAGGAAGAAATAGAAAATATAAACAGACCAATCACAAGCACTGAAATTGAAACTATGATTTAAAATCTTCCAACAAACAAAAGCCCAGAACCAGATGGATTCACAGGCAAATTCTATCAAACATTTAGAGAAGAGCTAACACCTATCCTTTTCAAACCCTTCCAAAATATAGCAGAGGGAGGAACACTCCCAAACTCATTCTACAAGGTCACCATCACCTTGATACCAAAACCAGACAAAGATGTCACAAAGAAAGAAAACTACAGGCCAATATCACTGATGAACATAGATGCAAAAATCCTCAACAAAATACTAGCAAACAGAATCCAGCAGCACATTAAAAGGATCATACACCACGATCAAGTGGGCTTTATCCAGTGAATGCAAGGATTCTTCAATACATACAAATCAATCAGTGTGATAACCCATATTAACAAATAGAAGGATAAAAACCATATGATAATCTGAGGAGATGCAGAAAAAGCTTTTAATAAGTTCAACACCCATTTATGATAAAAACCCTCCAGAAAGTAGGCATAGAGGGAACTTACCTCAACATAATAAAGGCCATATGTGACAAAACCACAGCCAACATTGTTCTCAATGGTGAAAAACTGAAACCATTTCATCTAAGATCAGGAAAAAGAAAGGGTTGCCCACTTTCACCACTATTATTCAACATAGTTTTGGAAGTTTTAGCCATAGTAATCAGAGAAGAAAAAGAAATAAAAGGAATCCAAATTGGAAAAGAGGAAGTAAAACTGTCACTGTTTGCAGATGACATGATACTATACATAAAGAATCCTAAAGATGCTACCAGAGAACTACTAGAGCTAATCAATGAATTTGGTAAAGTAGCAGGATACAAAAGTAATGCACAGAAATCTCTTGCATTCCTATACACTAATGATGAAAATTCTGAAAGAGAACTTAAGGAAACACTCCCATTTACCATTGCAACAAAAATAATAAATACCTAGGAATAAACCTACCTAAGGAGACAAAAGACCTGTATACAGAAAACTATAAGAAACTGATGAAAGAAATTAAAGATGATACAAACAGATGGAGAGATATACCATGTTCTTGGATTGGAAGAATCAACATTGGGAAAATGACTATACTACCCAAAGCAATCTATAGATTTAATGTAATCCCTATCAAAATACAAATGGCATTTTTCACAGAACTAGAACAAAAAATTTCACAATTTGTATGGAAACACAAAAGACCCTGAATAGCCAAAGCAATCTTGAGAAAGAAAAATGGAGCTGGAGGAGTCAGGATCCCTGATTTCAGACTATACTACAAAGCTACAGTAATCGAGAGAGTATGGTACTGGCACAAAAACAGAAATATAGATCAATGGAACAGGATAGAAAGCCTGGAGATAAACCCATGCACATATGGTCATGTTACCTTTGATAAAGGAGGCAAGAATATACAATGGAGAAAAGACAACCTCTTCAGTAAGTGGTGCTGGGAAAACTGGACAGCTACATGTAAAAGAATGAAATTAGAACACTTCCTAACACCACACACAAAAATAAACTCAAAATGGATTAAAGGCCTAAATGTAAGGCCAGACACTATCAAACTCTTAGAGGACAACACAGGCAGAACACTCTATGACATAAATCACAGCAAGATCCTTTATGATCCACCTCCTAGAGAAATGAAAATTAAAAAAAATAAACAAATGGGACCCCATGAAACTTAAAAGCTTTTGCACAGCAAAGGAAACCATAAACAAGACGAAAAGACAACCCTCAGAATGGGAGAAAATATTTGCAAATGAAGCAACTGACCAAGGATTAACCTCCAAAATATACAAGCAGCTCATGCAGCTCAATATCAAAAAAACAAACAACCCAATCCAAAAATGGGCAGAAGACCTAAAGAGACATTTCTCCAAAGAAGACATACAGATTGCCAACAAACACATTAAAGGATGCTCAACATCACTAATCATCAGAGAAATGCAAATCAAAACTACAATGAGGTATCAGCTTACACTGGTCAGAATGGCCATCATCAAAAAATGTACAGACAATAAATGCTGGAGAGGGTGTGGAGAAAAGGGAACCCTCTTGCACTGTTGGTGGGAATGTAAATTGATACAGCCACTATGAAGGACAGTATGGATGTTCCTTAAAAAACTAAAAGTAGAACTACCATATAACCCAGCAATCCCACTACTGGGCATATACCCTGAGAAAACATTAATTCAAAAAGAGTCATGTACCACAATGTTCACTGCAGCACTATTTACAATAGCCAGAACATGGAAGCAATCTAGGTGTCCATCGACAGATAAATGGATAAAGAAGATGTGGCACAAATATACAATGGAATATTACTCAGCCATAAAAAGAAACAAAATTGAGTTATTTGTAGTGAGGTGGATGGACCTAGTGTCTGTCATACAGAGTGAAGTAAGTCAGAAAGAGAAAAACAAGTACAGCATGCTAACACAACACATATATATGGAATCAAAAAAAATAAAAATGCTTCCTATGAATCTAGGGGCAGGACAGGAATAAAGACACAGGCATAGAGAATAGACTTGAGGACACGGGGAGGGGGAAGGGTAAGCTGGGATGAAGTGAGAGAGTGGTATTAATATATATACACTACCAAATGTAAAATAGATAGCTAGTGGGAAGCAGCTACATAGCACAGGGAGATCAGCTCTGTGTTTTGTGACCACCTAGAGGGGTGGGATAGGGAGGGTGGGAGGGAGATGCAAGAAGGAGGGGGTTTGGAGATATATGTGTATGTATAGCTGATTCACTTTGTTATACAGCATAAACCAACACAACATTGTAAAGCAATTATAGTCCAATAAAGATGTTAAAAAAAAAGAAGAAAATGGTAATGTCAATCTCAGTGTCCAATCTCATGCCTCCTTAAGTCTAAAATGCGTGGTGTTGATTTGGATATCCTGTTATGTATATGAACACTCCTCTATTCTGCTCACTGCTCCACCACCATCTGTTCCCCACCATCTGTCTCATCCATTATCAGAAGTCTTCCTTAGGATTTAAGATTCACTCTCCTGAAGATCCAGATATCTCATTGATTTGGAGGCTGAAGAATCCAAACCAGATTATGAACCTGTTGCTAAGTCATCTCTCAACAAATAAACCCTACTCTAGGGTTTTCTATATGAGGACCAGACCACAGCAACTGGATTGCTGGAAGATCCTCTGAATGGACTTGACTCCTAATGAACCAGGCTATTTCTGATTAACTACAGAGCCTATAAGATACATTTAACATTCAGACATTTCAGGATGAAAGGATCACATATACTCCCCAGCCACCATGAAGAATTGGCTCAGATACCAAAAACTCCACTGAAGACCGACTCAAAGTTTATTGTATTCAGAAAAATCACAATTGCAGTCAGAAGAAACTCAAAATAATAAGTTTACAAGAGATAGCCCATAGAACATTCAAAAGGTTCCATAGCAGAGAAAGGATCCTATGGGCTCTATTCCAAAGGCATTACATGGTGATAATAAAAAGACAGTGGAAAATGGAGGGAAAGCCAATACAAGAAGGAGCAATAGACAGGAAATAACTAGACATTAGAATTTGGAGATTGTAGAAGGCGTCTTTACTCTTAGAGTAGCTAAAGGGTTGGGAAGTGCTGAAGGATGGTTGCTGTCACCGAGGTGAAAAATCGGAGTACGGCCGGGTTTGTAAAGCTATTAAAGCAGAAATATCTTCACCGATCTTCTCTTTAACAAAGTCCATTACCTGTAGCAGGACACACACAGTTACTATAGAGTTTAAGATGAATATTTTGAGCTCTCACCTTCAGATTCCTTCCTCTTCACCTTTAATCCTTTGACTTTGGAACAGTCTCTCAGTATTTGTGTGACCTCTTGTAAATACAACCTTTCAAACCTTCCAAGTAAGCATGAATGAACAGACCATGCTTTACTTTCTCTTAGACCTTCTGACACTATTTTTCAGAATGGAGGGGCAAAAACAGGCTTTGGCCTCCAAGAGATTTCCACTTCATACAGTGAATCTACCCTAAACCCCAAAGAGTGAAGCTCTGGAAATGCTTCAGAACAGATATCCTGCTCAGGAAATATAAGCCAGGAAGAGTCTTAATCTTGAAGTTGACTTTCCCAGATCACAGGACTCAGTATTCTAATGTGAAACAATTATTTTAGGCACTGGAGATAAGTTCTAAGACAGGAGGTGTGGTTTTAGGGGCACATGTATGGAAAGGGACGTAGGACTGTGAGGCTTTGGAATATCAGATGACGGCAATGTCTGATTTTGTCCAGCAAAGATAAATCAAGGGCCATGACTTTTGCACTTGTTTTCCCTTAAAGGCATCACATGTCCTTTCCCTCACTCTGTTTCCTTCCTCTGGATCATTCCATATATGTCTTCCTCTGACCACATCAAACCCACCTGCAGGTGCCTCACAGAGGACCTCGGTGTTCAACAGTGTTGCCTTTGCGCACACCCTTGATGATGAAGATCGTCCCAACAATGATGCCCACCAGAGCCATAACCAGGCCCAGGGCACACACTGCGTTCTCTGTGGTCTCTGTGAGGGGGGTTGGAGCTTCATACTCTGGGGAAAAATAAATCAGAGTACAGAAGTAATGCATGTGGTAGGGAGCAGCACTTAGGACCAAATATAGGGTACTTAGTCAAAAGAATATTTTTTCATCAACTAAATAAGAGGAAGACAGGATGACGTATTAAGGGAATTACAGATTACAAGTGGGGAAAGCTGAGCAATGGGAGACCAGGAACAGGAATTGGAGCAGCTGTTATGAAACAGTTAGGGGACTTGTGGCCCCAAAGGGCCAGACACATGCGTCACAGGAGAAAACCGTAAAATACAGGAGATTGAAGGATGGTTCTTACCCCAGTGCTTGAGAAGAGGCTCCTCCAAACCCCAGTGCTCCACCTTGCAGTCATAGACATCCTCGGCTGAGGGCACGAAGGGGAGGTAGTGAAACTTGCGGAAAAGGTGGTCATTCCTGGGCAGGAAGACTGTCTCTGACACTCCTGTGGTGACAGGTTTGCCATTTTGAAGCCACGTGACATTGATCACTGGTGGAGAAAACTTGTTGATGAAACAGATGAGGACGTTGGGCTCTCCCAGTTCCACAGGGGTGTTTGAGAGCACAGTCACTTCTGGAGGTACTGGGGGACAGGTGACAGAAATTAGCCTTCCCTGCTTAACCCTGCCCTTCTCCCTCCCACCAAGGCTGAAAAAGCAATTGAAATTGTGCCCTGAGAATCTGTGTCATGGTCTCAGATACCCAGCTCTGATACCCTCCCCCATGATCGGGAACCAACATTGAGGTGTAAGATACCCAAGGACCTCATTCCTGGCTCTCCCGGCATGGATTCAGGGCAATGACTTTATGAGAGACTGTAGATGCTAGAGACGAGATGTGAGCACATCAAGAAAGAAACAAACTCATAAAGTTCTTGGGCTGGTGGCATGAGAATTTGGAGCTTGCATATGGCAAGAACAGGTCCCTGGGAGGGAAAGGCAGTCACAGTAACATAACACAAAGAGCTGAAGTATCTATTTAAAGCTACAATTCCCAAGCCTAGGAGTGCAGCAGAGAGAGTTACCATTGGTGTTTGGGGTGTGGTTGGAGAGCTTTATCAATTTGTCCAGGTTGGCTCTTCCCACAGCCATATTGGCCAATGCACCCTGAGCCTGAAAGCTGGCAAAATTTCCAAATTCTTTAAGCCGCCACACTGTCTCCTTCTTTTCCATATCCACGTGGAAAATCTCATCACCATCAAAGTCAAACATAAACTCGTTTGATTGATAAGGGGACAGAGAGAACTCAGCCTGGATGATCACGTGATCCTCTGAAAAGACAAGAAAGGGAATTAGGGTGGGAACCAGGAGAGAGAGTTGAAGAAGAACCCAGGATATGAGACACACACATGTGGGCAGGGGTAGTGGAAAGAGAGGGCCAAGTGGAAAGGAGGAGTGATGGAGAGTAAGGATGAGTGGGAAGATGAGGCCTGGGTGAAGGACATTCGTGTTCAACAGAGCTGGGAGTGGACAAGCAAAGGTTCAATGTAGAGAGTGTGGATTGAGGAAATGAGGGCTGAAAAACTAGAGTCTCATGAAGCTTTTGTTTGTCTCTATGTTACTGCCTGAGAAATGATTCCCTCTTTAGAATTTCAGCAGTAGCCCCTAAGAGAGAAATGTTCTCTCACTCTCTTGACCTAGGAATTAAATAATTTAAGCCAGAATCCCAGGGCATGTCTCAGAGCACCATAACTCTAAGAAGAGAGAAACAATGTTTAAAAGGTTGGGTTTGAACTCTGGAATCAAATTAAATCTCGAATTCTCATTCAGCTACCTAGTGATCTTGAGTAGATTACTTTATCTATTTATATGTAGTTTTCCCATTATATTCTACTGTGGTTTTGCTTCCATGTTGGGTTTGTTTTTAAGATGAAATGAGACTAGTTTTAAGTAATTTCTTAGTATATCATCGGGATTACAACAAGTACTTTAGCATCAGAAACTGCTTTATGTTTAAGGGCCAGACCCATGGACTATATGACTGGAGATTGTGGTACCCAAATAATTAAGTTTGAGACCTTGTAGCATTGTGGAGCACTCACTTTCCTGTATCCACACCCACACCCTGCATCCGTCTGAGGGAAGTACTATATTTGGATTGACCTCACCAACATTCCCTTGCACCTTAAAGATCTTTAGATTGAGACTGTCATTGAGGGACATATTCTATTATGGTTGATAGTGAGAATAATCTACACCAAGGGAATAATGGACTTGAAATAAGAAAGCTACAATTGAAGAGTATGCTGCCTCTGTGGTGCATGTAAATGAGCGGTGGGTTTTAAAATCTGACTGTATATTGATAAACCTAGGGATTTATTTAGCATTTGCAGCTACACACACACACACACACACACACACACATTCTAACTTCCTCTTTTAGCTCCAAGGGAAGTTATCTTTCCTGGAAGGCATCCTTGTATGTGGCTCTTTCTGGGCAATAGAAACCTACACTGTCATCATGGGTCTTGGAGCTAGGTTATTACTTTACTTATTTCCAGTCTACCTGCCACCTTCTTTGGGGGTCACTCTGGGCGAAGAATGTTTTTTCACAATACACCTTCACAACGGCACAATATTTGCTCTGGAGATGGTAGAGAGTAATATCAGACACTTCACTTCCTTACTCAATTTTTCTACTCTCTTAAGAATATTACTAAGTTACAGCGACCAAAGATCCTTTTAAGATCCACTGTAACTGGGGTTATCACCGTCCCAAGAGACAGTAAATTAAATGCAATTCATATCAGCATGGCTGCCCTTCCCCCTCCCTTGGGTGAATGGTTGCTTTTTGGTGATTTTCCTTTCTAGTGATCTTTAGTATAATGTCTATGCTCCAAATAGACTGACAGAATTGACAGGCCAAAAGATAGCTACCGTGGCAAAAATAGTTAAGAACAGGTGCCAAGAAATCTCATACTTTTTTTCTGATTTAATCCTCATGAAATTACATGAGGTTTTTAATTTTTACTAATTTTCCAGGAATGAAAAGTTAAAGAGCAGAAAGATATCTTGTTAATGCCTGTCAGAAAATGTTTCCCTGAAAGTTTGGCTTATATCAAAGTCAATAGTATTAATCAGTATACAATTGAGTTTTGCTTCTCTAATCTAAATTTTACTTCAATTGCTGGTGAGCAGAGAACTCTTCTAACTACAATTTATTATAACATTAGAGTTAGACCGAGAAAATACCTGTCACTCTTCTTTTTCACTCCAAAGATTGTCTTTCAAATGTCCACAGTTCACTTCTCCGATGCTCTCAGAACTTATTTATCCCTACTTTTGATTCTTTCAGCACTTACCTGTGATAGCCCATGATTCCTGAAGGCTTATCAGGACAGTGATGAAAAATCCTGGTATTGGGACTCCAATTATGGCCATTTTCTTTTTAGGTGTCTCGATGAGGGTCAGTAGAGCTCAAGGTGGGTCACAACAGACTGGAATACAAGTAAAGAGAATGTAGGGTTTCAGAGCCTGACTGATTAAAATTTAAAATCAGTTGAGCTGCAGCCAATCAGAAAAATCATTTGATATGACACTGCTGTTGCTAAGGGATGGACTTTTGCAAAGGGTCCAGGAAAGGTGATGCTTCATTAGATGAAAATGAACATCATTAGATGATGTTCATTAGATGAAAAGGAACTTCTTAATCAATCAAACAAACTCACAACCAAACAAAAAGAACAAAAGAATCGAGTTTTCAAGAATGATGGGCAATCACTCAGAGACTCTTCCATCCCAATCCAAGTGCCAGAAATGGATCTGCCTGAAACGCATTAGTGAGAATAGAATCAATGGAAATATCCTAAGATAAGAGTTAGTGGCAGATCATGTCTCTGTGCTGTGACAGCCGGGGAATTTATTTAAGGGACAGTAGTTCATCTAAAAGGAAGGTAAATGGTCAGGCTATGAGGAATGCCTGAATCTTGGCAGTGTTGGGTGATAGAGCTGCCCTTAAGGCGCCTCTTACTGCTTCAGGCTCCCTCCAGTGTCCTAGACTCCAAGGTGGCCAACTCTACCCAAGAGTTTGGGATCCCTGACAGTTCAGGAGAACATCAGAAGAGAAACTCTGAGTTCCAACACTCCCAAAGCTGGAGATGTATGGAAAGCTACACCTTGGAACGTAGGTAGTGGTTACTGGAGATAGTAGACCGGAAAGGGGGAAACCTATTCCTAACTCCCATTACCTTAAATATGTCCTGAGATTGGAAAAGACTTTTGGGCACATACCTTTCCTGAAGAATCAGATAGATGAATAAAGAGAGTAAATGGGGCAGAGCTTATTTTACCTGGAAGACTAGAGATAACAACCGGTAGGAGGGCTTTACCATTACTTCCTCATGATGAAAGTTCTGATTCAAAGAATTTATCTTGATGTTCACTGTTGAGAATACTGAAAGTTAGCACATGTTGACTGACCCTCATTTTTTGAAAATATAGCAAAACAGAAAGGAAAGTGTTAAACCAACCCTAGAAAGGGCTGGAATCCAAATACTTCCAAGGAGGAGAGACCTGGCAGTGCGGCGGCTCATGAGATGGTGAGTTTACTCTTGAAGATCAGTCATGACACATATACTTAGGGTGGGTTTTCCACAGTGTTTTCTACACTGCTGAGGTCTCATCCTGCCCTACTACTCCCCTCCCAGTTCAGAAGATCCAAGACTCTACACATGGCTGATTTTTGGATTGTATCTAAGGGCTTTTTTTTTCTTTTTTTTGCGGTATGCTGGCCTCTCACTGTTGTGGCCTCTCCCATTGCGGAGCGCAGGCTCCGGACGCGCAGGCCCAGCGACCATGGCTCACAGGTCCAGCCGCTCCGCGGCATGTGGGATCTTCCCGGACCGGGGCACAAACCCGTGTCCCCTGCATCAGCAGGCGGACTCTCAACCACTGCGCCACCAGGGAAGCCGGTATCTAAGGGCTTTGAACATCCTCTGATCCTGACTTCTGGATGCCTGGGAGGACGCACACACAGTTCTGCCCTAAAAATTGTTGAGGACTGTGTGTCCTGGAGGCACTGGAATGGGCCAGAGGAGACTTTTACAGTATCAGTCTCTGCTGAGAGTCTGATCCTATAATTTAGGTTTGTCATCTCCTCTATCCTAACCTCCTCTAATCACACCTAACCAATATAATTTTTCTGTGCTTGCCCTTTGCTGGCTGTCATAATGCCTTTTTCTTACAAGATGCTCAATATATGTACAGTAAACTCAGAGACTATATATGTCTCTGTGTTCTACATGTTGTAATAGCACCTTCAACCCAAGATGTTGCTCAGCAACTTATGATGTCGTTTAGTCCTAAAACACTGATTGGTTCTCCTCATGAGATTACTAAACTGGGGAGTCTTTAGAATAGACTTTGAGTTCCCTTTCTCTGTGATGAGAAAGAAGTTTCTATTTGGACATTAATCATGGTTCCCTGTTTCCTCCTGACCCCTAACTTCCTGTGTGTTTGAGGGAATTTCTGAGGGCACCTGAATGAGGTTGTCTTGGTAACGTTAAAAGGCGAGGAGCCTCTGTACTAGTCAGAGTTCATTCAGGAAGTAGAAATCCCTGAGGACACCCTAAATGGGATTATTTATTACAATTCTACTCTATTATAGGGAATTATACCTCCAAACTTTTGGAAGCCTGGAGGAGCACAAGTCAGTACAGACCCCTAACTTTGAGAGGGAGGGACCTGTAGGAGCCACTGCTGACATCATGGCTCCTTTAGAGCTCAGGGGGAAGGAATGTCTTGGGAACACAAGGATGCTGCCAACACAAGATCCCTGTCTGTGAACCCTTGTATCCACGACCTGAGAAACCTTCAGCCTGTCTCTGCTTCCCGAATCTCACACTCTTAAGTTTCACTGGCAGAATGTAGACCACATTCAGCAACCGGGGGTAGGGAGAGCCTGGGAAATGTAATATTCTTGGTTTTATTCCCTACTATACAGACAAGACCATAGAAGCAAATAGGAATTAAAAAAAACTACTAAATGCAAATATATCTCTCTACCTCTAGCTCTGTATCTCTATTTCCCCCATAGTTCACTCGGGTTCTCCCCACAGTCCAAACTTAGAACCAGAGAAAATGTTATTTTGGAGTAAAAGGCGAGGGCTTGGAAATGAGATCGCTTTCTCCTTGGACCCAGGTCAAGTCTGGGACCTCTTTGCTTCGTGTTTGTGTGGTTTGAGCTCTGAGAGCCTCCAGCCCCTTCCTTATCTGCCTTTCCCTCCTTTTCCCTCTAGCACTCAGAGTCTTCATGGTATTTCTCCTGCTGAGGACTTCCTACCAGAGGATCTTTGAGGATATTGATCTAGGCATTTCCTCCCCAAGTCCCCATGTAAAAAACTCTCCTTGTTCTCTATCATGTCTCCTCTCCATCCTGAGAGGGGGCAAAGGCTAATCTGCTGAAAAAAACCTGTGTCAGACTGAAAACTGCCAACTGATGACATCAACAAATGTGCTGGGATGATGGGTTAATGGACCTTCCTAAGATGTCCTGTGTGAATAAAGGGGTCCGTGGTGTTTGGGCTCATCTCTACCCTGGGAGGATGAGAGTTTGAGAGTTTGATTCATTTTTTTCTTTACCTCCACTTGAAATCTGATGTTTCAAAGGCCTGAGTTTGTACAGGCTCTCAGGGGTGCGAAATCACTTTTCTTTGTGTAGCTTTTGTAAATAAGGAATTGCAGACACACACACACACACACACACACACACACACACGTGGGGAGAGGGGTTGGAAACTTCAAATCCACATCTCAGAATATTTCCACAGGCCCCATTGTTATGATTTGAGCATCTAGAGTCAGATTGTTGTATAATTCCCAATTTTCTTGTCTCTTCTAATAGGCTGAACTTGGTAGTTGAGAGACTGTGAAGGAAAAGTTTCATTCGAAAAATCACCAGTGAAGCCTGAGAGTGGCTGCCTTCACCAGCTGCCTCCTTGCGCCTGGACAATGGCTGATTCACTCCTTCAACTTTCTGTTCCTTCCACGTTTTGGCAAATTATTTTCAGAGCCATTTCCAGCTCCATCTATCATCTTTGCCACCCCGTGGCAAAGTTAAACGGGAGGACTGAATCCCTAGGACTGCTTACTGGGTGGATTAGGATAAGGAAGGTGGTAGAAAATGATCAAAAAGTACCTTGTAGTTAGGTTTCAAGTCTGAATGTTATGACAAATGAAAGAAATTTTCAAAAAATAGAGGTCATGATGAGAAGGTGGCTCTCGTTCGCATTGACATAGCACAGGTCAAGCGTACAGTGTAAGAGGGAAGTTTGTTAGATGATCACAGTAGAACACGGGAGAACATGAGTGGATGAATGTCATCTAACACACAGGGCATTTCAAGACTTAGATAGGATAATACATGAGAAATGACCAATGCCGTAAAATGCTTTAGCAAAATCAAAGTTTTTATCTAACTGTGATGAGAGAGAATTACCTATTTTTGATATAAGGTTACTTTTGAACTTTGAAGTTTTATGGTAGAAAGAAAGGTGAGAAATCGGCCAGAGAACTGTCACTGGTTTTACTGAAAGTCTTTTTTTTTGGTGCGGTCTTTCTCCCTTACCAATTAAAATATTACTAATAAAATAGTAAATATCATCTTAAATATTACCATTATATTTTCTACCATTATATTTCCAATTTATTCTGAGGAAACCAAGATTTACAGAAGTCTAGACCTTTGGTCAATGCCTCACTTAGGAAGTGGGAAGGTAGTTTTGTAAATCACGTCTCTAACTCTATAGCCAGTAATATGTGGAGTCCAAGAACGAGTCCATTCAAAACACTAAAACCACTCCCATCACAAATGCAGCCTCAGGTAGGGATGACAGTTGTTTTGTCTTGTAAACTGTGTTTATTGGTGAATATTTTAAAGGTTCTTAATAAACATGGCTTTCCTTTGAGGTGTTTTGTTTTTTTTTTTTTCCTAAAGCGTAGTGAAAGCGGGACTAGGCTTCCCTCTTGTGGTCAATAGTATTTAATTCTTCATATCAGTTTTTTTGACATTGAACGTTCAGAAAGCTAGTGAATGATCCAAGATTTTAAAAGTCAGGATGCTTTAACTAATTTTTTCCTCGTGTACATACTCAGAAATTCCCAGATGTGTTTGATCTAATTAGGTTGCTTAAATGGTTTACAATTTAAAAACCTTTAAAATCTTTTTACAGTAAGCATCACAATGCTTTTTTTTGGATAAGCACACAAACAGAACATGGAATGTGTTTCTTTTAAGTAATTTGAAAAATAAAATGATGCTTGATAAAGAAAACAAGTAACTGTAAATCACTTTCATTCTTGCGGGTAAAAGTTTAATACCCTTTCTATTTCTCCAGGACAAATTTAATCTTAGACTAAATCTCTAGCTCTTTTTAGGAAACCTAAGAAAGGAAGAATGTCAGCTAACTTTCTAGGCAAAATTATCTATTGTAAAAATGGCTTTTGCTTGGTAAGTTGTATTTGGCTAGGAGGAATATCTGATGAATTATAACAAGTGTGGGAACCCATACATAGCTTGGGCATCTCTGAATGCAATGACCCTTGTAATTGGGCATGCACTTACCAGGGGTCTGGAAGCTATGCACATGAACTTGATGCAAAAGGCATTGACTCCAAAATGATGAGGATTCTACCACAGGGTAGCTGCCACTTTCACAGGTGTAAATTCATCTTGCACCTGAGCCGTCACTTAGGGACGAGGTGGGCAGAGACCAGCACCTGGTCTGCATTATGGACTGTTTCAAGAACTTCTCCCACTGAAGAGAATGATCAGATGCTGCTCCCTTGAAATGCTTTGATTCTGTCTGCTCTCCTTCTGAGTGAATCTGAGAGCTAAGTAAGCCTGAGTATTTGATTAAACCTAAGAAGATTCCCTGGGCCTTCATACATGGACCGTTTTCGTTTTATTTAGTTTTTGCACAAATATGTGTATATGAGACATCCTCAGTGTTATTAGAGATCCCCCTCTAAGAAGTGTCTGCTTCTACATTTACACAGATAAAGGGGTTACTAATGTCCCATCTTGCTTTGATCACTCTTCCCCCATTTTCCTCTAGTAGGACCATAGCCCCAGACAAGTCTCCTTATCACCACCACTTTGTGATTTATCAAAGTGGCAGAAAGTTTGAGGCAGGTAGTTTCCCTATATGTTCATGATTAAGTCTAATAACCAGTGGGTTTAACTTCCGTATGACATTTAATATTTGTATTTCTTCTGATTTGTCCCAATGTACATCGCGTGAAAACACTAAAATTTTTTTTTAATAATACTTTTGGAATCGGTACTTGAATATCCTTAAGATGCTATTTCTATCTTTAGACTCATAAATTTTTTTTGCATGACGTCACTCTTGCTGTCTATCAACGCTGCTTTGGGAATCAAGAAATTCTACCATTTCTCTTTGTGAATTGCTTTGCTCCTACCTGCATGGATAATTTAGGTTTTCAGTATATGTGGATTGCAGGAAACATGTTTCTGTCTACTCTGAAAGCACTCACAGCACAGGAGAGCACCCCTTCCTCTGGCATTACCCTGTCTGGGATCGTCTTGATGCTCAATGCCGGGGAGATGTACCACCGCTGTAGCCTCCTCCCTAGTACAAAGCTGGGACTTTCCTTAAAAAGCTCTCTAGAGCCCCCAAAGGAAGGTGTGGGCAAAGGGTCCTCCATCCCTCACATGGATTGTTGCTCACCTGGACTCTGCAGATATCCCTGGGATTCTGGGGAAAGGGGTGGGGCATACAGTGAACAGGAAGTCTCCTGTGAAAAAGTGAGGTAAGAGTTACCATCATTAAACCTTTAGGCATGTAAAGTCCATGATCTGGAAAACCTAGGCTTGGGTAGGAGCTTTTATGACACTTAGGATGTATCCCTGATGGTGACCCCACATGAATGGTGGAGGTATGTTCCATTCATATTGCTTGCACCATGTCACACCTGGATCATGCACCGGTGTACTCACTGGGCATCATTAAACAACCAGGCACTGGATGACACTGTTCCCACATGTCCCCTCATCAGGCTGGTTTCAGTGGCACTCCTGTTGCAATTGGGTAGACTTCCTGTCAGGCTTCTGTGAAACTGATGTCACATGTGGGGAAATAACTCAACATATTCAGCTGCGGCATGGGCTGTTTGGCCCTGGACGAGACAGCAGAGCAACTGCTGATAATGGTCAGCAGCTAGAGACCCATACTTGCTTATGCAGAGCCTTGTGGGCATGTCTGGAGACCAAGAGGGAAAGCCAGGAGTGACGATCAGGCACTTACCCTGCACAAAGAATCAATTTCTGCTTTATGCTGGCTCCCACCTGGAGAAGGTATAAGGGTAAAGTTTCAAGTAGGGATGGCTGTGTGGTGCTGGGCAGTGAGATAAGGGTGGAGGGGAGGTGATAGGGCTGCCAATGGCCCCCATACCCACTCAGCCTGTTCAGACCCCAAATCTGAAATCACAAGGATGGGTCTCACCGAGGTCCAGTACACAACACAGAAGACCCTGGAGAAAAGGTAGGAGCCCTAGAGATATACATATTTTTTTCTTTTGTGAAGGATCTGATATATTATTGTGAGTTGCCCTGAGAGAGAAGCAGGTTCTTTGGATTATATTCCTGTTCTGGAGGCATCTCTCACCCTTGACAATCTGCCTATATGTTCAGCATGCTTCAAGGTGATGGCTCTGGAAAGTTGGAGCAAGTTTGGTGCAGGAGGTCAGGGTCCATAAGCCTATAAAGTTTGTCTCTCAGATTGGCTCTGATGTGCTAGGGTGCAGGCCAGGGTTGGAGGGGACTTTGGTACTTTCCTGACAAAATTTTTTTGCCATTCCTCTTCTCTGTTTAGATTTATTTCTCCTCGGTCCTGCCAGTCTTATTGCTCCCCAAGAAAAATTGCCCAAGGGGCATATGAGTCTAGTTACTGCAAAATTATGTGCAGTAGGAAAAGACTGGAAACAGCTCAGATGTCCATTTCAAGTGACAGGTTGAACGAATAAAGTACAGACACACAACAGTGCAATGAAGCTGTTAAAAGTAATCATGAGGGAGGAGAGGACAAGCAGAGAAGCCCTAGAATAAGGGACTTTTGGCCTGGGCTTTGCAGGTATCGGTAATTGGAGCAGCAGAAGCTACAACTGAAGGCAGAAACTGGAACTGGTTCCCAGAAGAAATAACGTCACTGGACCATGGAGCCAAACATAGGGCTTATCGTGGAGAGCTGCCTAATTTCACCAACGGTTCCTGGATTTTCCCTCACTCTTCTCCTCCGCTGATGTAAATGTTTCTTTATGATAAAAATCTCTGAATGGTTTCCAGACCAGAGAAAAAAATCTGACCATGTGAGCAGCTGCAGACAGTGTTCTCCCCACGTGGACATGCTCCTCCTTGGTGGTTTCCTGCTTTTATGTCTTCTGATTATGTCAACTACACACCAGTCATCATGTAGCAGGAATTAATTTCAGCTAAGCTGATCTTATTTAGGCAAGAAGTGAGGATTGTGGGACTGCTGAGTCTTCCAGGGGGTGGTCACGTCCATAAGGGAATTATGATTACTGTGCTGCTTAAGAGGACCGTCAGCACGGAACACTATCAGAAAGTGATTGGTTACCGTGCGAGAGTGACTCTAACGCCCTACACAGTGGCCAGCAGGAGGGAGCCAATGCCGAATATGCAGCACTCCGAAAATCCAGGTGAAGGTCACTTTCAATAACCCTAAAAAACTTAGTTATGTTTGTGAATGTAGCTATAATTTATATGAAGATATATAAAGTTATTTAACCATTCAATGGTTAACAGATACTTAAGTTGTTTTCAATGTTTTGCTCTTATGAATAAAGTTGTTATGAGCTCTCAACAGTTTTTCTAGGTGTATATTTAAGGCATAATGCAGCATGTACATATTTTCAATGTTACTATGTAATTTTGACTTCCAAAATGACTGCATCAATTTATACTCCCATCAGCTGTATACTGGCAGAAACACTGTTCCACATCCTTGCTTACAACTGATATGTTTTGACATTTTTATTATTTTTCCAGTGTGTTTTTGGTTTGCAATCCTCTGATTAGTACTGAGGAGGTTGAACAACTTTTCATATTTGTATATAATTTAGGTATCTTTGCTGTAGAATGTTTCTTCTTGCCTTTACCACTTTTTTTTTTTACCCTGCATATTATAAGTTTTAGAATTGTTTATTTCTACAAAGCAAACCTGTTGGGAACATTGATCAGGACTATGTTGAGGAGAACTGGTGTTTCAACAATATCAATTCTTCCACAACCAGCCATATACTATCTCTCCATATATTTGAGATTTCATTAATCTCTCTCATCAGAGCTTTATAGTTTTCACTGTAGAGAGAGCAAACATATTTTGGTTAAATTCATCTCTAAGTATTTTATGTTTTTATTGCTATTGGAATTGCTTTTTAATTTTATACGCAGTATTCTGCTGCTAGCATATAAGATTACAATTGTTTTGTTGTATATTGCCCTCGTTAAATTCACACATTCTAGACATTTTAATAACTTTCTTAGGGTTTTCTATGTAATCGTATAAAATGCTTTCCAGGCTGCAATGTTCATTCTTTGTCAAAAAGAGTCTGAAACAACGGGAAATCTGCTTGGCTCATATTAAACTTTAAAGTAATATTATTTTGAGAAATAAAGCCTGATTAATCAAAAACATTAAAGAATATTTTAAAGATTGTTTCTCATACCCAATTTTATGTTAAATTACAACCAGATACAGTTAATTAAATGTCTTAGACATGATCATGGAACTAGTCACAAATTGTTTCCATGTTCCAGTTTAAATAATTTTCATAGCCTTCAGGGTGTAGATTTCCTTTCTCTCTGCCAATATCTGGAATACTCTTTATTCTCACATGTGTCCGCAAGTAGATATTTCTCTGATATTGAAAGCTCCGTGTCCCTGATAGATGCTCCACGCCCGCCAGCTCCTACACCTGTGGCTCACAGCTCTCAGTGAAGTATGAACTATGCCTCATGTTCCATCCCGTGAAGCATCTCCTCCATGAAGATTTTCTTGACTCCCTCATTCGTCACTGAACTATTATAATTTAGTGCCTATGTTCTCTCCTCTTAAAACTGTAAATGCCCTTGAGAACTGGATTTATAATTTTTTCATCGCTGCTTCTTTAAGAGTACCTGATGATGAAACACGGTAACAGTGAATGTAAGATAAGGAAGCAGCCTCTCTCTCAAGAAACCTTTCCTTTTTCCTTTTGCCTCCCCTTCAGTCTCTCTTTCCGTGTCTTTCTCTCCTCTTCTTTTCCCATCCCCACCAGTATCTACAGGGTGGTTCAGTCACCGAATTCTGGAGCCCCAGGAGACTGGAGCAGATTCAGCAGCATCAGTTTTCCTATTTCTGCTCCCATTTCGGAAAGTTTATGAAAGGCAGAGATTGGAAGTTAGGATCTGGGACATTTTAGGACCCAGCTCTCAGCCCTCCCCACCTCGCTCAGAAAGTCGCTAGCCTCCTTGAAACCTGGTGCACGTTCTTGGACAAACATGCCATCTACTGGTCACATGAGGAACTGCAATAGCCTGCTTGGGACTGTGCCAGAGGGCCAAGCGCAGTATTTGAACCAAGGAAGTATGGCAGGGTACAAGGGTGCAAAGGCAGGAGGCTTGCTAGGTTGGTGTGCTTTTCTTTAACCCTCTTTTCCCCAACATTCAGCAGGTTCTCCTATTTCCGGTGTGAGATGCTTGGCTATCTCTGTGATTGTGCATTCTCTGGGGTCCTGGGAGGACTTTGCAGTTATTAAGACACATCCTGTGGTCCTCCTAATTCCCAAACTGAGGCATCTGTGCTAGTTTGCTAGTGAGTTAGTGTGTGTTTCACCAACTCTTCCCATGAGCTTCACTCCTACAGGCTAAACCTGCAGCGGAATCAATTTTACATAATTTTATCACTTTCGAAAAGTCATGGATGATAATTAGTGACTGTGTTTACACTTCCGTAACTTTCTCACAAAAGTAAATTTCAAAGTAAAAACTGAAATTTAAAAGTACATTTTAAAAAATTTAAACACTTCAGAGGAGGAACTGGTTTGTCAGACAGTTTTTGGATTCTAAGACTGGGATGGCTCTAAGAGTACAATGAGCTCTTCAGCTAGGATTTAGCTCAGTCCCCCAACCCTAAATGTTTCGGTATTTTAAGCACCGCTGTGCAGAAATTCTACTGCTTTTTATTTTTATACTGACTTCTGGTGGAAAATCTGTAAGATGGGGAGATTTTATTAAGAAAGCTGGATCTGAATGAGAGTCCTTGGGGCCAATCACAGTATTGCAGTTACCCTATTTTTGTGGCAGGAACTTTAGGAATCACTATATTCTTCCTTCTCCTTTAAATGATTCCTCAGTCTGTAGGATCTCACTTTGTCACTGATTCTTTTTCCTCCTGGGTTTTGGCCAGACAGCAATGCCATGCTTCCCTTTGATTTAAAGGAACATGGTCATGGCCCTAAGCCCTGCAGATCTCCGGAAGGGAAGCACAATTCCATGTCCATCGTGTCCCCTACTGAAGCCAAGGTGACACTGGATAAGGTAGAATAGGACAGGGAGGCATACACACCAAGGAGTCCTCAGAGCTCTTCCCCGAGCATTTATTACCACATCACCTTCATCTCTATGGACCTGAGATATCACAGCAGGGCCTCCAATATGGCCACGGACACAGAGTAACTTGCTTCTACCCCTTCAGGACTTGGGTTAATCTTCAGGCTGTTTATACCTGGGAACACACCACCCTTTGGGGTGCAACATTCCCAGAGGTCAGGGTGGCTGACTTGCACCTGTTTGGTCAGCTTCCTCCTGCACACTAAGACCCCTGGTGGGTCTAATTCCTCCCCCTACTGTCCCTGTTACGGGTAGCTTGAACTCCTCATTTTAGGCTCAAATATTACCTTCAAGTGAGGGAATCATCCCTCTCTATCAAAGCTAATTATCTTTTATCCTGTGTCAGAAAAACACATTTGTGAGAGGAACAGATCCAAGAAATGTTATTTTAAACAAGATTTGAGAGCTTCGGGCTTCTTCCAAACAATAGTGAGAGTCAGACTTTCCTATCTGCAGTTGTTCCAGAGCGTCAAGGGTGATGGAGAAGAGAGACATAGAAGGTTACCCTTCCCGAGGTGCCAACTGCACTGTGGTCATACATATGAAGAAAGGCCACCGTCCAACTCTGAGCATCAACCCCCCTCCCCACTCTGTGCTTTGGGGACCATTAGACACGTGCCTCAGCATTTGGGTGGGCATCTCAGAGCCCTGCCAGTGCTTTCTCCCCTCTAGTCAGAAAATAAATGAAGAAGACAGTAGAATGATAGACTGCTATGCCACCAGGATATGAGAGTTGAGTTGATACTTTTTCTTTCTTTTGCACAGAGAGAACTGTACATCTTTAAGACCCATTGCTAGGGGACTCCATGAAATAATTATTACCTTTATGGTGAGTCCACCTGACAACTCTCAAAATAGATTTCCACCAGGTCCCCCAAATAGAAGTTGACAGTGATCACCTGAATTTCTCTGAATTCATAGCCAGAGTCCTGATGTCCTCTCTCAATAAGACTTTTTTTTTCTTATTTTCATTTATCTCCCCTATTGTTTTAGCCTCTGGCCTTTCCAAGACTCTCTACTCCCAATAATGAAACCTAAATAGGGATTTTGTGTCACAGTTATATTTTCACATACCCTTTAGAAATGTTTAAATGTGAGTAGCGCACATTTTAAAGCTAATGAAATTGAAACCTCAGAAATGAACAGACTTATCCAAAGAAGAAGCTTGCCCAAATTTATAGCAAAACTAGAATTTAAATCTCAGGCATCCTAAGCTCAGGGCTCCTTTTGTCATCTACTAGCTAAGAGAGTCATGAATGTGTGTCATACAGGACAGTAGCATTTGGAGGAGGAAAGGTCTGAAGTGAATCAGGTTTTGAACAAAAGCCCTTGAGGGGCAGACAGTGAACATGTCTCTGCTGCCTTCTGGTGGCCATATTGATGTATGACACCCTTTCCCTCCCTCCTCCCTCCTGCCTTCTCTGGAATCCTCATTCTCCCTGGTTTCCTCACTGATGGGAGCATTTGTCTTGTTTTCATGCCTCTCTCTTCCACATACCAACATGTCCCTATACAAAATGAATATCCATAATCCACAGCATAATTCAGGACACAGTTCTTATTTCAAAACTGGGGTCCCCTTGAAAAAGTGTATGTACGGACCTTTTGTGAAGAGATGCATAAAATTTTAAATAGAGCTTCTTTAAGTGGTCAGTTGGTGCTAATGTGACTGACCATAAAAAAAGCGCAAAGACAAGTCCTAAGGTCCTGGGAAAATTCCGACAGCATATACCATGAAGATGATACAGAATATGTGTCATGAGTAGAATATTTTCATACCACAAAATTGGGTGTGAAAAAATAAATTTCTGTGTTTTCCTATTACTGATCCTAATTTATTTATTTATTTATTATTTTTTTTGCGGTACGCGGGTCTCTCACTGCTGTGGCCTCTCCCGTTGTGGAGCACAGGCTCCGGACGCGCAGGCTCAGCGGCCATGGCTCACGGGCCCAGCCGCTCCGCGGCACGTGGGATCCTCCCGGACCGGGGCACGAACCCGTGTCCCCTGCATCGGCAGGCGGACTCTCAACCACTGCGCCACCAGGGAAGCCCACTGATCCTAATTTTTATGTCAAGCCCTATAATGTCTTAGAGCAAAGGGGTCAATCTAGTAATTTCCAGAAAATTCCGTGGCTTTCACAACAATTAATAATTTAAAAACAGCTCTCTGCCCAGGGTTATTTCTAAGTCCCCAGGTAGGAGGTGGTGCAGGACTGGTGCAGAAGGCTCTCCTCATATTTACAGCGTTGGCTCCCACTGTATGTCATGGTCACACTGCCCCTGCTCGTCCCTGCCCTTCCCACGTTGGTGATGATGACTGTTATATCCATACCATCGCTCTCCTCTTCCTGTATCATCCCATGCCAGCATTTTAGGCAGCAAATTTTCATTCTAATAGTTGAAGCTTCCAGGGCCCAATTCTTCTTGCCTTGGATAGCTTTCCCTTTGCTGCTGCTCTTTGGTTCTGTTGTAGGAGAGAGACGTCTGTGGCACCGCTGCCATTCTGGGAATCAGAGGTGAAGTGGAGCACGGTCCCTTCTACCCTCATTGAGAGAAAGAAACAGGGTAAAGGAACTTTCACCAATGTTTAATTATTTTTTTCTCCTTTTCAAACCCCTCATCCTCCACAATGGGAAGGGTCTTTATCTACACTGAAGATTGGAGGGAAAAAATTCTTCATTAAGAATAGCAGTTTCAAGTTAGATGGCCCAAATATGGGCTGATCATACCAGAGGAGAGGAAGAAACTTCAGGGAAAAAAATCAGCTTAAACACTACCACACCATAATGTTGCATATGCTTCTATTTTACATTGAAATGAACGCCTAAATTAAATTTAAATTGTTCTGGAGAGGGACTTCCCTGGTGGCGTGGTGATTAAGAATCCACCTGCCAATGCAGGGGACACAGGTTCGAGCTCTTGTCCGGGAAGATCCCACACGCTGTGGAGCAATTAAGACCGTGCTCCACAACTACGGAGCCTGCACTCCAGAGCCTGCGAGCCACAACTACTGAGCCTGCACTCTACAGCCCGAGAGCCACAACTACTGAGCCCGTGTGCCACAACTACTGAAGCTCATGCACGGAGAGCCCATGCTCAGCAGCAAGAGAAGCCACCACAATGAGAAGCCCGCAAACCACAACGAAGAGTAGCCCCCGCTCGCCGCAACTAGAGAAAGCCCTCGTGCAACAATGAAGACCCAATGCAGCCAAAAATAAATAAATAAATAAAAATTTAAAAAAGAAAAAATTGTTCTGGAGAACTCTTGAATTCCTGAGAATATACAGGCATACCTCAGAGATACTGCTGGTGTGATTCCAGACCACCACAATAAAGCAAGTATCGCAATAAAGCAAGTCACACAAATTTCTTGGCTTCCCAGTGCTTATAAAAGTTATGTTTATACTGTGCTGTAGTCTATTAAGTGTACAGTAGCATTATGTCTAAAAAAGTACATATCTTAATTAAAAATACATTATTGCTAA
The DNA here is from genome assembly GCF_937001465.1 of Orcinus orca. Taxonomy (NCBI): domain Eukaryota; kingdom Metazoa; phylum Chordata; class Mammalia; order Artiodactyla; family Delphinidae; genus Orcinus; species Orcinus orca. The sequence goes on from NC_064568.1 coordinate 81,670,789, forward strand.
AAAATGCTAGTCATCATCTGTGCCTTCAGTGAGCAGCTGTAGGAGTAGCATCAAAGATCACTGATCACAGATCACCATTCAAAAATAATAATAATGAACAAGTTAGAAGTATTGCAAGAATTACCAAAATGTGACATGAGACATGAAGTGAACAGATGCTGTTGGGAAAATGGTGCCAATAAACTTGCTTGACTTAGAGTTGCCACAAACCTTCAATTTGTTTAAAAAAAAATGCAATATCTGGGAAGCATAATTAAAGGAAGTATGCCTGTATCTGCAGACCCCCAGGGGTACTTGCACTCTGATTCAAGAAAATGGACTTAAGTGGACTTTAAAGGAAAATCTAACTTAAACCAAAACAGACACACACACACACAATGTACCTATAACTTCCAGCATTATAATTTTTGTGCCTGAACATTGTGTTGAGAAGCTTATTAAATTTCTTTGGTTTAACGTCTGAGAATAATTAAACTCTTTATTACCCAGCAAAGATAAAGAACCAAAGTTAAAAGAGCAATAAACTAGCACGGACTAGACCTTGGCCTGGCGCTCTGATCCTTGAGAAGGTAATTCCTTTCCCTGGGCCTCTGTTTTCTCATCAGTAAAAAGAGGGGGAAGGGGGCTTCCCTGGTGGCGCAGTGGTTGAGAGTCTGCCTGCCGATGCAGGGGACACGGGTTTGTGCCCCGGTCTGGGAAGATCCCACATGCCGCGGAGCGGCTCCGCAACAGGAGAAGCCACAACAGTGAGAGGTCCGCGTACCACACACACAAAAAAAATAAATAAAAGAGGGGAAGGATATTTGGTGTTCAGTCGTGCTTCCAACTCTAAGCCCCATGCGCACTGTATTCTGGTGGAAACTTGGCAGTAGATGGAAATCCTTGACGTGTGTGTAGGTAGAGGGGATGCTGTAGACAGACAGACAGCCTGAGGTGCTGTGTGAGGACCTGATGAGATGGCACAGATGGGTGTCCGATGGGACCTGGCTTTCTGGGGAAGGATGAGGAGTGTAAATGTCACGGTTTGGTCTGCAGCTCTAAAGAACTCATAACTAAACCCAGCCAAAGTTCACTCACCATCTCAGTTTCACTTTCCAGAGGATTACAGCCAGGAGGTTAACATGCGATTCTGACTAGAATTTCATCTTCAGGGATCGGGCTCTTCCTTCAGTTTGGGTGAGATGGCTTAAATCCTCCTCCACCCAATGCCCTGGGGGACGGGGGCTGCCTCCACCCCATCTGCCTGTCCCTCAATTCTTGCTCCAGTCAGCACTTCAAGCTCTGACCTGTCTTTGGACATCTGCTCTGTTGATGCAGGGTACAGCTGAGATGCAGTGAGGAGAAGCCCCAGCAGCCCCAGGTTTCTCCCCCAAGCAAAGAGGGGGACACGTGAGTGGTTTGGAGACTCTCTGGTGGAGGACAGCTTGGGGAGGAAAGGGAAGTTGGCTAAGATGATGAAGCAGGGCATAGAGACACCTGTCAGGGGCCCTCTGCCCCTTGTCGTCATATCACCTACTTGTATTTTTTTAATTAATTAATTAATATTGGTTGCGTTGGGTCTTCGTTGCTGTGCACGGGCTTCCCTCTAGTAGCGGCAAGCGGGGGCTACTCTTCGTTGTGGTGCACGGGCGTCTCACTGCGGTGGCTTCTCTTGTTGTGGAGCATGGGCTCTAGGTGCGTGGGCTTCAGTAGTTGCAGCACGTGGACTCAGTAGTTGTGGCTCACGGGCTCTAGAGTGCAGGCTTCAGTAGTTGCAGCACATGGGCTCAGTAGTTGTGGCACGTGGGCTCAGTAGTTGTGGCGCATGGGCTTAGTTGCTCTGTGGCATGTGGGATCTTCCCGGACCAGGGCTCGAACCCGTGTTCCCTGCATTGGCAGGTGGATTCTTAACCACTCCACCACCAGGGAAGTCCCCCTACTTCTATTTTATACTCAATTCCATTTTACATTTTTCAAAGTGCTGCCATAGTGTATTCGAGCCTCACAATATTGCTGTGAAGCAGGCTGGGTGAGGAAAGGGCTCTAGATTAAACCTCAGAAAACCAGGATCACATGACTCCGTTGTCATGTCGGATGTTGTGCTTGTGCCTCTGAGCCTTGCTTCCTTGTCTGTCACATGGTGATGATACAGCTGGAAAAATTTTAGGAATGACTGTCTCCTTCAGAGAGCAGAGAAAGAAGAGGTTCAAGGAAATAGAGTGAGATTCTCAAGGTCACGGAAGTAAATACCAAGTCACCTTGGCTCCAAGAAATCTCATGTTACTTTGCTTTCTCTCTATAAAATGGGGATCTGTTGTTCAAGTGTATGTAAGTAAATAAGCTTCAAACTTCATGAACTGATTTAATTCATTATCACCAGTTAATTACTATGGTTACTTGGCATTTTGAGAATTTAACTTTTGAGGTTTTTTACTGAAAAAAAATCCTCTAACAACCCATGACATGTAGAAACTTGTAATTTTCTTTGGCATGAATTTTAATAGAGCATGCATAGACCTTGAAATCTGGAATTGTTATTTACCCAATGCCTAAATACCACCACTTATCACCTCATTTTAACAGTTGCACTTTACCCAGAAAACTAAATGAAACATGGATTTTTGAGAATTTGATGAAACACATGCATATCAGGTCATATCACTTGACAATATCAAAGTTTACCATATTTAATATCAATGGCGGTTTCAGAAGATTCTTGGCTTACATTCAAGTCGTAACGTGGAGATGTCAAAAGCTTATGATTAAAATGTTTTGATTTAACGCTTACAATGTGAGTCCAGTTATTTATTTACCAAAAAAAGTGCCAAAGATTTTCAGCACGCTGACAGCTGATGGTCTATGGCAATGCTTTTCCTTGGCATTATTGACATTTTGGGCTGTGTAATTCTTTGCTGTAGGGGCTTTCCTGTGCATTGTAGGATGTTTAGCAACATCCCTGGCTAACACCCATTGGGCGTCCCCTCCCCTGAGGTGTGACAACCAAACATGTCTGCAGACATTGGCCAAATGTCCTTCAAGGGCAAAACCATCTCCATCCCCGTTGAGAATCCTGGTCTAAGGCATTTATTCACCCTGTTTATACTCTCTCACAAATCTCTTTCTGAGCATCACTGAAGGTTAAGATGCATTTTCACAATTTCTTCAAAAGCTTCAATGATTTGGACAGCTTTTTTTCTAGAGGGCATTTGTAGGTTTCCCCTTGGCTTTCACATAAACAGCCTAAAGGAACACAAACCTATAAACTGGTTTGTAGCAAGTGTGAGTACTTCTTATCTTACAGGAAAGGGCAGTGAAGCTTAGCACGGTCTTTGTGGGTTTTCTTTGCTTTTACTTGGTGGAATAACATGTTTCTGCTTTTCACAGGAGGAGTCAAGGAGTCAAGAAGGCAATTTCCTTTCATCTGAGGGGACATGACTGATCTATTTCAAGTGGCAAACTAGTACTGTTCTGTGCTGTCTTCTAATGCTCAGTCTAATTTTCCGTAAATATTTGAGCACTCTTTCAGGTATTGTGGCTTTGTGACTGGGTTTGTATCACTTTTCCTAGAGATATTTTAGATGAAAGTATGCATCACTTTAGAAAGTAAATAGTCATAATGGAGTAAAAATAATCTCCTGAACCACATGGTTCATCATCCCCATTTCAGATGACTGTTGTTCCCCCCGCCGCCCCACTCTATAAAATCGTATTGACATTAGTTTACGGGGTGATAGAAGCAGTAACTTATCATTGCTCCTGTGCAGGTTCTTCTATTTGGTACGAAGCAAGTTTTTCTTTCCATAAACACTTGACACAGCAGATAGAATAAGTCTTAGACGTCTTTCACTCTGAATTTTTCATTTTCCAAAACTAAAGTTAGCATTCTATTTTTTTTTCCTGGTAGTTTTAAAACTTTTTAAAATCTGTGTAGAAACATTTTTTTTTTTTTTTCTGGTACGCAGGCCTCTCACTGTTGTGGCCTCTCCTGTTGCAGAGCACGGGCTCCAGACGCACAGGCTCAGCGGCCATGGCTCACGGGCCCAGCCGCTCCGTGGCATGTGGGATCTTCCTGGATTGGGGCACGAACTCGTGTCCTGTGCATCGGCAGGCGGACTCTCAACCACTGCGCCACCAGGGAAGCCCTGTGTAGAAGTATTTTTATAATGCTGGTACAATGGGCATGTTGGGTTTGCCCATCTCTGCCAGTTGGGCTATTTTTAAAAATTCATTTCTATACGTCTTCTAGATGATACTGAAAGGTCATTCAAGTCATTTCTTTGCCAGTCTTCTTCTGTATCACCATTTCCACTATTCTTTCCTTTCCTTTCCAAGGCATCCCTTGTCCCTGGGTCCTCCCGAGGCCCTAGTAATGGCTTCCTGGCTATAGCATGAGGATGCAGAGCCTTTCTGCTCTTTCCTTTACATCTTGGAGACCGTAGAGATGAAGGACTTTGCAGGAGGGACTGGAAGGAGGTCTCTGAAATTCTGCATGCTCAGAATAAATGGGTCTAAGGAGATTTTAAAAAATTATCTAAATATTATTGTCCCTTTGGCCCAGAAGACATTTTCATTTAAATCAGAAATCTTCCCTCGAGGACCCCAAATAGGTTAAAGTACAACACAGTAAGTAAGAGGTTGGAAATGATCGATAAATGCAGAGAAAGGGAACCAAGCCCATTTCATCATTTGATTGTGGAAGGTGTTGATGTTGATTTTTCTTTATGTCTACGTAACCACTGGAAACCACAGAAGTGCTTGCTGTATTACAGCATCATTTAGGTACAGTCATATTTTCTCTTGTGTTTGTTCCAGGGAAGATGGTGGATTTTCCAGGGTACAGTCTGTCTGGTGTAGTTGCCTCCTTTTTCTTTGTACTGCTCAGCATGAAGCAGTCAGGTAGGATGCTCTTCTTCCCTTTACTGCATATTCGAGTGTCTCAGAGGTCCAGTCTGGGTGCAGAGTTCTAAATTCAAAAGGGCTAGTACAATATTAAGAGTGGGGATTCAGGGGTCAAAGCACCTGTGTTATAAAAAGGGCTCCTCCACCTCCAGCTGTGTTACCTTTGGAAAGTTACTTGAATACCTTCTGCCTTAGTTTTCTCATCTTCATGATAAGAATAACAACCTACCTACATCTCAAAGCTTAGCACAGCCTTTAAGATTAAATCAGGCTGTACATAGAAAACACTTGAATCAGTACCTGGAACATGGTAAGTCATCCATTCTCCTGCTTCTATTTAGGACAACACTTCCGGGGTGAGAAAAAAGTGGCTGCTTCTTACCATAAATTAAACAGCATAAAAGTACTTGGAAATAAGGAACTAGAAGGAGACTTCTAAGAAATGGGGTTGGAAATCTCTGTAGCTGAATTTTGTTGGTCAAAATATTGTACCTTGAAAAGGGATTGTGAAAATTCAATGTCAGTGGGTAATATCAGAGCCCCAAGGAAAATGCAGGATTGCAAGGTGGGAAAAAACATTGGATAGGACATCAGAAGACACAGGCTCCAGACTGAGGCTGTCAGAAACTATATGATGTGGTGAGGCTTCCCTCCCTGCTATGGGATGCACCTTCCTAACCTGTAAAAGAAGTCACCCAAATGGTATGGCTTCAGTTCTAGCTTTATATTCGGATTCCATCAACACAATGCAAGCAGACGTCTATCTATGTTCCATAGTGACCTTTTGAGCACCATCTACTTGATGTTGAGCATCAACTAAACGAGATGAAGTTCCTTCTTAGGAGGGTTGGATCTGCACAAAGTGCAAATGGCCCTGGAGCATTTTAGGATGAGAAATAACATAATATACATGACATATGAAATCATTAAGCATAGGAACATACAGAATTATTAAACAGCTCTTCAATTTGTAGATAAAGAAGACGTCAAACATGACTTAAAATTTTATTGGAAGGCTTGAACTCTTTATACTAATTACTGCCTTTTTTTCTTTCTTTCTTTTTTTTTTTTTTTTACACAGAGTATAGTTGCTGTACAATGTTGTGTTAGTTTATGCTGTATAATGAAGTGAATCAGCTATATGTATATATATCTCCCCTCCCTCTTGGACCTCCCTCCCCCCCTCCCCTCCATCCCACCCATCTAGGTCATCACAGAGCATGGAGCTGAGCTCACTGCGCTATACAGCAGGCTCCCACTAGCTATCTACTTTATACATGGTAGTGTATATATGTCAATCCTAATCTCCAGTTTGTCCCACCCTATCCTTCCCCCCGTGTCCACATGTCCATTCTCTACTTTTGCGTCTCTATTCCTTCCCTGCAAATAGGTTCATCTGTACCATTTTTCTAGATTCCACATATATGTATTAATATATGATATTTGTTTTTCTCTTTCTGACTTACTTCACTAATCACTACCCTTAATCCACCACAAAATGTCCTTGCAAAAACTGCATTTTACATAGCCCCAGTAACTGGAGTCTTGCCCGGTCCAGACAAAAACAAAATGAAACAAAACAAAGCAAAACAAACCCAGTTCGTTACATGGGATAAGACAAAAACAATTCTGAAAAGCTGAAAAATCTATTGAATAAATCTATTATCTAAATTTTAGGAAAAGTGATTACAATGTTAGTCACCAAAGTGAAATTACTAACTAGAAAATAAATCACTGTAAAATATAAAATAAATCACTAACTAATAAAGTTCCCAATTAAAAAATCAATTTACACATTAACTTATTTGAGAATAAAAGCAACCCAGAGACGGTGGTTTTAAAATCTTAAAGATGAATAAATTGAGATTGCAAATCTTAAAATCTCATCGAGAATAATAGATTTGCCCCTGAATCACACAGCTGGTAAGTAATAGATTTAGCACTCACACTAAATTTTTTTTTTTTTTTTTTTTTTTGCGGTACGCAGGCCTCTCACTGTTGTGGCCTCTCCCGTTGCGGAGCACAGGCTCCGGACACACAGGCTCAGTGGTCATGGCTCACAGGCCTAGCTGCTCCACGGCATGTGGGATCTTCCTGGACCGGGGCACGAACCCGTGTCCCCTGCATCGGCAGGTGGACTCTCAACCACTGTGCCACCAGGGAAGCCCATCACACTAAAATTTTTGAACTGCATGTTATTTTCGGTACACAAGATTGTCTCTGTACAACCAAAGATGCAAATCATAATGCTGGGTTTCTCTAAAACATTGCAAATAAAACTTTCCCTCCTCCAGGTGCCCCCATTTTCATAGAGTAGACATCCCAAAGCAATCATATTGATCCTCCGGTTGGCATTTCCCGGTTTCTCTTTGTCACTCTTTTGTAGATGACTTTAGAGTGATTGGTTCTGCCCATCCTACCCTGGTCATGGTCGGGGAAGATGCCCTACTAACCTGTCAGCTCCTCCCTAAGAGGACCACGATGCACATGGAGGTGAGGTGGTACCACTCAGAGCTCAGCACACCTGTGTTTTTGTATCGGGATGGAGCTGAGGTGACGGAGATGCAGATGGAGGAGTACAGAGGCCGGGTAGAGTGGATAGAGGACAACGTTACTGAGGGAAGTGTGGCTCTGAAGATACACAACATCCGGCCATCTGATCATGGGCAGTACTGGTGCCGTTTCCAAGAGGGAAACTATTGTGGAGAAACAAGCTTGCTGCTCAACGTAGCAGGTGAGTATCTCAGAAAAGACATAGGGGCTCAGAAGAAGTATATTAATTTGTGTTAAGCTTGGTTCCAATTGAAGAATTCCCTTTGAATCATCAAGGCAATTGCTCCTGTCCAGTCCTCTATCCTGATTCATTTGGAGACAGGTGGTTCTGAAATCTTTAAAGTGAACTCACAAACAATTCCCCCAAATTTAACTTACACAGTTTTGACTATTCTTGAGGATTATTTAACATTGATGACATGTAGTCACTAGCAGTTTTGCTGAGGCAAGAATTTGTGCCATATATGCTAGTGCACAAGGGCAAGTCAATTGCTGGGTGAGCGACCCTAGCGGACTGCCCTGCATCCATGTTCTCTACTCAGCCTCAAGTACACAGTCACTGAGATGTGAACACATTGTTTCTTTGTGTAACGCCACCTCAAGTTAGAAAGTTAGTGATGAGACTAAGACGTTAAGAACATGGTGCTTTTATGGAGATTACTGTATACTAGTGTTCAGTGAATTGGGGGTTCACAGATGCTTTGGGGACATACCCATTGTGAGTGACAAGGGTCTGCATGGTGTTTTTGTGTTAGCAAAGTAGGACAGAGTCAGAAGAAGGGAAAGACTGAAGAAAGGATGTCTCTGTGGAGAAACAAATATCTGAAAAGTAAACTATCGTATGGTTCCCTGGCAGGAGTAACTCCTCCATGTGCTAAAGAGAAAATCAGGCAAATCCACTTGCCTTATCAGGGAAATAGTTCTCTGGAGATGTTAACATCTCTGGCTGATGTGACCTCTTTCTGTTCCCTAACACATTTTGTCTCAACACCTATGTATGATTATTAATGTTATTATGTTCAAGTTGATTCAAGATGGATGAAAGAATCCACATACTTCTGAGATGTGGAGTGGGGAGGGCACGTACTAAGGCATTTCACTATCAGGGACACTTGAAAAGAAACCATGCATTTTCTAAGCCTCTAGGTGAAGAAAAGGTGTCTCTGTCCGCAGCAAATGATAGAGACAGAACTACCATCTATGGAAAATAGAATCCTCTTCGTTTGGGTTTGAGAGTTGTGTTGAATAGAGAAAGAATTTCATGATTATATAAAACTGGGATGTCTTGACAACATTTTCCCATGGAATAGAATATTTAGATACAGAAACTCAACATGAAGCTTCCCATTTTACATGACCCAGATTATCTGTTTGCACCCCAAGTTCACAACCACCAACAAAAGAAATGAGAAGAATATTCTCCCTGGAAATGATGTCTCACTTTATATTAAATATTCTATTTAATTGGAGTCAAGATATTATCCAACAAGTCAAAGTGCCTGACACAATAATATTAAGATGAAACAGGCAGAGTCTGTGGCGTGAGGGAGTTCGTAAGTAAATTTTAACACATCTTAGTTTGCCGTGCTAGAGACACAAGCAAAATGTTATTATGTCCCTTTCTCTTATTTTCATGTCTGGGTCTGAATAAAAATACTGCTCATGTGCTAAAATTTAAGGATCCAGACTGGGGTATAAATAAAGTATATGTGAACTCCAGTTTGAATGGGAAGAGGACTTTGGGCCATCTTTTGCTCCCCAGAACCTTGAACTTCTGCTCTCTCCCTATGCAATGTCATTGGACTCCCAGCCTCTGTGATTTGTGCCTCCATGGGCTTCGGGACTCAGGGCTGTGTCTTTCCACCACAGGTCTGGGGTCTGACCCTTACATCCACATGGATGGATCTGTGGAAAGCGGACTCCAGCTTGTGTGCACTGCAAAAGGCTGGTTCCCAGAACCTCAGATTTCTTGGCAAGACATCAGGGGAGAAAAGTTGCTGACTATCTCTAAGCATAGCATCCAAGATGAAGATGGCTTGTTCTATGTAGAAAGCACTCTTGTGGTCAGGAATGTCTCTACAGAGATTGTGTCCTGCTTTATCCACAGCCCCACACTCACTGAGGAGAGGGGCTCAGACATCTCCATCCCAGGTCAGTGCTCTGCCTCTAGGACCAAGATGCTCTGATTAGCAGGAAAGGTTGCAGGGACTGTTCCATAGCACTTAATATTTTTTAATCAAGAAGAATATCTAATATTTTGTAATATGCATTAAAAACTATAAAACATTTATGGCTGGAAATATATACACTATATAGCTATTGTTAATGGCATTCCAGTTTCTTTCAGATTCTGCCTTTTCTTCTTTATTAATTTTCTTTACTCACAAGTATGTGTTACATTGTAAAGGAAATACAACTGTATTCTTTCAACTGAAATGTTTTCTTGTGCTGTATTTGTGCCAGTTACTTCTAGGAGCTTTTATCATCTGAACATAATCAGAGATGGAGACAGCTGCTTCCATAGCAGCATCTTTATCATAGCCTCATTTATAAATAGCAACAAAAACAACAGCCCCAAACCCAATACAGCAGTGGAGTGTTAAGTGTCTTATGTTACTTATAGCATTGATGAAAAATGGTATTTTCAAATAATTTTAATGGTTGAAAATATCCCCCTGATGGACTACTTAAATGATAAAGATTACATCTATCTATCTATCTATCTATCATCTATCTATCTATAAATAGATATTTCCAATCATGGAAAGATTATTGGCTTTAAATAACTTAAAATTTCACTAAGACTTTTGGGACACCCTCTACATTTAGATATAAAGAAATAAGTACATAGTTATTCATATAAATGGATACAGGAAAAAAACTTAAAATAAATATTATATGTTAATGTTAAAAGGAACAATACATATATATACATAATTGCAAAACATATACATATATATTTATATATCTCTCAGTCTGTAATTATGGGTGATAATTGTCTATGTCCATATATTTTTATACTTTTCATGCATTTATAAAAAGAATATTATTATTTTTATGAAATAGTTAAATATCGATATGTTAAATATAAGCAGAAACAAGCAGAATCATGGGGTGGTAGAAATGAGAGCATTTTTGTTGTGCAGAGAAAGGGAAAAACAGCTGGACCACCAGGAGGTGGATGGGGAAAAATCATTATTTTTTTACATTTTATTTTTCGTATGAATCAAGTGTTTCCATAAGATGTAGAACTTTGGGGGTTTTCTTTGGGAAATATTTTCTCTCCTTTCCCTTAGACCAAATTCCTTGATATGTTATTTTCATTCTTTTTCCAGAAAAACTCCAGACAGAGCTGGGTAAGTAGAGGTGGTGGCTCTCACAAGTATACACGAGCCTCTGTCTTCTCCAGGGGAGGGTGGTGCTCCTTGGACAAAGCGTGCACAGAGAAGGTGACACCTCGTGATCCAGATGAGGAACTGAGGCATGACCTTCCCAAGTCTCACATTTAGTAGTAGAGGGACCAGCAAAGTGCAGCTTCCTGAAGGCACCTTTGCACCTTGTAACCTGCCACTTTCAGTGTTCATGGGACCCCAATGAGCCTCAGATGGATGCCTAAAATGGGTGCAGACCTAAGCTCTGGCCTTCTGGGTGGGAGGAAAGGGAGTGTGTAGGGCAAGGCAAAGGACAGCTGGCCCAGCTCTGGAGGCCCTCGTGTGAGTTTCCAGTGCGAGGAAGCAGGGCCGTCATGATAACTGGCGTTCCTCACCCACCTGCAACCTCTGGCCCTGCTACGGTTTCTGTACCTGCTCTTCACCCCAGTAAGCCTGACCTCATCACTGTCGGGAGGGAGCTGTGACTTTCTTAGATGCAGCCTGGGACCCTGTGCTTGGGGTGATCATTTTCCTTTTTATTTCTTTACTTAATAGTTGGACTGCAGGTATGATTTTACTGTACCTAAGATAAGTGGTTTAAACAGTAACCAACTGATTTTTGAACCTCTTTCAGTTTCTCCTTTGTTGCCTTATCATCTTCCTCCTGTTCCTCATTTCTGTGACCTCTTCTCCCAGCCCATGACAACCAACCTGCCCCCTACCTGCTTGTTTTCTCCTTCCATCAGTACTCTGCTTTCCCTCAAGTCACCTGTTACAGGAATATATGCTTATGTGGGTGCGTGCCTGTGCACGTTAGGTGAGTTTAAGCACACTTTTCGGCCCATGTAGGAGTTTTTGAGGAAAATTAGGGTGGCGAACACACCCCAATCTCTGTCAGAGTCTAGTGTGACACTTTGGACCCCTTTGGACCATAAAGATAAAGGAAAGGGCCTTGGGATGGTCAAAGGTAACTCCACAGTTTGAAGAGAGTGTACATCTGCGAGTCTTACCTTCCAAGTCGGATACCCTCCCACCCAGGTGACATCTGCTTGTGATAGGACAGAAACCTTGGCTGGCAGAGCTTGTTAGTTACAGATCAGAAAGCCAAGCCAGTGTTTGGGCAGGTTGACCCATGTCTCTGTCCCTTAAGAAAAATTTAAGTGAAGACTCATTTCTCTAAGTTATCTGAACCAAATTGACATGCGCATTGGACACCTAGCACACAAAATACAATCTGATGTCCTGTTGTTTCTAAGTTGTGCACACCTTCTGGGCCCACATTGAAACAATATGAAAAGACAAAGCTTCCGTGGGTTCCCTGTCAGGAGGAGGGCTGTGCCCTCAGGAGCTTTGAGGGTGAGCTCCTAATAGAGAGTAGAGTAGGAGATTCACAGCTACCTCCGTGTTTTTAGAGCTTGTGAATTAGAGCTCAGAGGCTGCTGGTGAACCGAGATTTCCTTAGAAGTCCTGAGACTGAAATCCTAGTTCCCTTCTCTGGCAAATAATGTTGTTGGTTATACAGATAATGACTAAGTTTTTGAAATGGTAATAACGTGCCTGGGACGATGCTAAGTGCTTTTCAGGAATTATTTTCTTTTCTTACAATAATTTAAAGGTGAATAGATTTATCATCATTTTACAGTTGGGAAACAGTCAATTTTAGCTCTTAATTACCAAACTCTGGAAGAGTAATTCAGTTTGAGAGTTGATTTGTACCACAGATCATGGACAGGAGTAAAAAAAAACCTCATATGGTTAACAGAGATGAGGAAACAGTCTGCTTTATTACTATAAGATACATGGATGGAGAAATAGCAGCAAACTAACTACTAGTTCTTTTTTTTCCTTCTGATTCCTACTTTTGTCTTTATATTTAAACAGATACATATGAAGTAGAGATAATATGTTTTAGGTAAAATTGAAGAACAAAGCAAACAACATGCTGGATATAACTGAGAGTCAAATTTTAGCAAGAATAGAATGAAATGATCTGAAAATTAAAATTATGTTGGCAACGAGTTTCCTCTCTAGAGAAGTACCTAGAATATTTTGGCTAAATACATAATGAGGACATTTTGCCTTTGATCATTGACTCCCCGTCCAGACAGTTTACAAATTTATGCTTGTATTTCTTTATAAATGATCATTACACTTCAGCATTAGAATGGTAAAAACGTTCTACCATTTGATGGAAAAGGATGACTCTAAATATAGTATAGAGCATAATCAACATGGCCAGGACCTGATGAGAACTGAAAGTTGGGTCCAGGAAAAGCCAGGAAAGCCCTCAGAGAAAATCTCCATTCTTCATAATGGGGGAATTAGACTCATTTTTATGTATTCATTCTTGCTTTGTGCTTCGTATTTTGCCAATCTCCCCAATTCTTGATCTTATAACATTTCTCAAGATTACTTGAGAACATTGACTGCTGTGTGTTTAGCGCCCCACATATGTGGGAGCTTGGGAAACTGAAATACGGTGGCTGGATCTGACTTATAAGGTATTATAAAACAAACTAGGGAAGGTTTCTTCACATTTCATTACTAAAAAGCCACCTGACTCAGTTTTGTTCCCTCCCCATTATCAAGGTCTAGAGTGGGATTGGCTCCAATGACCTCAAGTCTTATAATCTTAGGGCTCCACTCACACTGCATGGTCATCAAACTCTTTATATGGTTATTTTGTTTAACTCCAGTAAACACTTATGATTTTGATAGTGATATATTTGTCTTATGGTATAAGAAGCTGAGACATACACAGATTAAGAAGTAGTTTAAGGTTGTACAAATTTAAAATGATAAAATTTTAATTTGATTTTAATTGCAAAATTATTTTCTTATTGGGCTGTAAACTGAATAAGATTATAGGCAGGGGCTGCAGGTGTGGGTTCTGTTAGTGATAATTTTCAGACAGACACACATCATGGGATGGTTCTGCCTTGAATAGGGACAACCTCTATCCTGATTCCACCAAACCTCTACCTCTCCAAGGGATGACCTTGAACCCCAGGGTTCCCCTGGGGTGTCCCTGGGTTCTAAACCCTACTCAAGATGTTCTTACTGATGACACTATTTGCTCCAGTTTGGATCTTCCATTGCGTTTTGTCTGCTGTATTTAACAGCTTCCTTAAAAGTGATTGGACCTTCCCAGCCCATCCTTGTCAGAGTGGGAGAAGACATACAATTAACCTGTTCCCTGTCCCCAAAGACTGATGCACAGAGCATGGAGGTGAGGTGGGTGCGATCACACCGTTATCCTGCTGTTTATGTCTATATGGATGGGGACGATGTGGCTGGAGAGCAGATGGCCGAGTATCGAGGGAGGACTGCATTGGTGAGTGATGCTATCAATGAGGGGAGGCTGACCCTGCAGATAAACAATGCCAGGACTTCAGATGATGGGAAGTACCAGTGCCTTTTTGAAAAAGATGGTGTCTACCAGGAGGCTGATTTGGATCTGAAGATCATAGGTAAGGATTCTAGATAGATGTTTTGAAATCAACATTTGTTCCCACTGCTTTAACTTGCTAGTTCATGGAAAATTTCTCTGGCACCTGAAATTTTCTTAATGTCCATTCACTCGTCAAATTTTTAGTAAACTCTCCATGTGCAGGAGCTGTAATAAATACATAAAGTCCACAAACCCTAAAGGACCAGATTTGATCCTTTGTGTGTAAATTTGTATCCTTCCCAGGATCTCCATAAAGTGGCCATACACCTAGTAAAATGTGAGATTCTTACTCCATAAGTACAGAGGACTCATTATTTCAGTGTGTTTTTAAAATTCTGGGAAATATGTAGTTATTAGGAAGCATGATACTTTGAAGGCTAAACTAGATCCACCATATAAGCAAAAATCATAAATATTGACAGTACTGGCAGGACGGAGGAGGAAAGACAAAATCAATCCCTGCATCATGATTTCCCACTGTCTATGTTTGTGGGTGAGAATTGATTTTCCAAGGTTAGCAAATGCCATTGAGGACATTGCCTAAATTGTGGAAAATCTACTTGTTTCTCCCATTGATGGTGTATTCAAATTAATAAATATGTTTAGAAAACATCCATGAGAGCACATGTTAAAACTTTTAATGAACTTCATCATTTTCTGCCATTGGATGCATGTATTTATAAGATTTTGTTCTTTGAGGATATTCTGTCTTTTTTATTTTTTATTTTTCTGGCCATGTGACTCATGACCTACCTGGTCAAAGTTATTTTGTTTCAGGTATAGAAGAAAAAAAATTGGATTTGAAATGTATTGTATCCTTTAATCTGTCTCAGAATGATTTTAGGAATACAAAGCATAAAAATAAAAATTTGCAAACAAAAGGAGACAAGTAAAGGCTCCAGCTAGTCTCGTTCCTGAGTGGAGTATAAGTCCCCCCTAAGCTTTGCTTTCTTCTCCAAGTCTCTGAACCCTTCTCTTCCCCCTCTGTGCAATCACTGACTGTGTAACCACTTGCAGAGACTCTAAATTGCCTTCCTTGATCTCTATTCCCAGGTTTGGGTTCTTCCCCTCGGATCTCCATGGAGGCACTGAAGGATGGAGAAACAAAGCTGAAGTGCACTTCAGAAGGGTGGTTCCCACAGCCCCATGTGCAATGGAGGGACATGGAAGGAAAGACAATACCATCAGTTTCCCAGGACCTGACTCAAGGCAGCCAGGGCCTGTTCCATGTGGAGGCATTTCTACTGGTCAAAAGCAGCTCTGTTGTGAATGTGACCTGCTCCATCAGCAACCCCCTTCTTGGTGAGGAGAAAATGACAACTTTTTCTCCTTCAGGTTAGTGATTCCATGTGCTCCTCTCAGCTTTGGGAAATAAATATGAAGACCAACCCAAACTTACTCATTTTATTGCTTTTCTATTTTTTGTTTTTTATGTTTTCTTTCTGATGAAGTCTCTTGCTATCTCTTGCAAAGCTGGTCTTCAGGACACCTAGAGATTCTACTTTTTAGAGTTTCTTCCTGAAATTCCCAACTAAAGCCCTAAGGTTATATGGTTACATTATTATCTACTGAATTCCAAGAACTGACTCTATCATCACTATATCTATAATCTCTTTTCTTCTAATGTGAAAACAATGACATCATTTTTTCCCCCTCATGATGGGTTTTCTTCTGGATTAGAAATTAATTTTCCTTAACAACATCTTCATGGCTGTGGACTCAGTAAATTTATCCTTTTGCTGCCCTCATTATTCCAGTGATTGTGGTGGTATAATTGGAAAAGAGAAGGGGGAGAACTCTGTGTGTGTGTGTGTGTGTGTGTGTGTGTGTGTGTGTGTGTGTTCTGAGAGGAGCAAACAAGAAAGCTAGCATAAACCCCCAGCCTCTCCTCAGCCTCTGCAGAGCAGGGAGAAGCAGACCCACTTTCTTCTTGACAGGACTAATTCTCACCTTCCTCTCCAGTCTAGGAGCTCTCAGATGAAAAGAATGATCTTGAAAATTTCCCAGTTTCATGATTTAATGTGATTCTGGGGTTTCCATTTTAGAGCCTGGGATGACTTTTTCATGGAAGATACTGCTTATTTTGGGATTGCTTCCTCTTGTTGGGGCTGTAGGCTTGATCTGGAGGAAGAGCTGTAGAAAAGGTAAGTTAGGAAAACAGAAACAGCGTGGAGCACACTTTGTGATGGGAGCCTTACTGTACACTTTCCCTAACCTCTCTTTTCAGCAGGCACTGAAGCACAGAGACATTCAGGGGATAGGCAATAATTGATGAAACATGAGAGTTGATGGCTTACATTCATGTAATTGAGGATCAGTGCTGAAAGAGCTCAGTTTACAGTGATAATAGAAGCAAAAGAATTAAAAGACAATAATTTAATCTCCCAGTGCACATTCCCAAGTGATTTAGTTAAGGGAGAGGAAGAAAAAAAGTGGCAAAGCCATCCTCACTTTGAAGTTGAGACTTAACTGGGATTCTGTTGGCATGAACATTTCACTAAGATCATTACAAATATGGCGACTTGCTTATTGGCTATTCCTGCTCTGCCAGTGAAGGACTTCTCATGTATTGATAGGCTGTTTTGTGTGCCCTAGAAAGTTCTTCCACTTTAAATTTCTTAAGTCATTGTAACTTTTGTTTTCCTGTTTGGATGTTAATATCATGAAATTGATATTTTAGAATATTCCTGTATTGATTATTATCAGAATGGATTTTCTTTCTTTGCAGTGAATGAGACATTGGATCCAAATACAGCTCACTCAGAACTGATCCTTTCTGAGGGAAATGAGCGTGTAGCCCACATATGGTCACGCAGCCAGACTTACTACAATGATCTGGCGGCCTCCTCACTGTGATGGGCCAGGAGGGGCTCATCTCAGGAAGGTGGTTACAAGAAGCGGAGGTTAGGGACAGGACAGTATGGGTCCTGAATGTTGTCAAGGACGGTGTCGTGAAGGAGTCATCTTTGTGTCAACTGAGAATGGGTTCGGGCAGTGAGTTGTTATGGAAATGAGTACTGGGCCATTTCCTCTCCTCTAAGCCTCCGCTCTCTGAAGATGTCTCTGGGACAGGTTAGAATCTCTCTGGACTACACTTCTGGATGTCTCTCCTTCTATAACATGAACAAGTGCCTTATCTATACCCCCCTAATTTTCTTCTCTGAAATTCTGGACCCCCTTCATTCTTTGGTCCCCTACTGTAGGTTCTCCTGACATTTTCCCTGCACCTAAGAGAGCCCCAGAAACACCTCCAAGGAAAACAATAACCCTGGATTCTGGAAACCAGGATTATATTCTAACTCCCAGCTCTTTTCCCCTTTCACCAACCGCTTGAAGGGGTCTCACACGATCACCCATTTACCTAATCAAGAGGCTTTAACTTTACTCTGGCATCAAATCTGACCTGGAGACTGATCCCTTCTGTGACCTATCATATCCCAAGCTCTCTGATATCCTGCCTACGGATCACAATCTGATATCTGGTGATAAAAGACCCTTAGAAAATCCAATGGGAAATGCAATTTAGCCTAGAGGAGGAAGTGCAAGGAATGATCAAATATTTGATCGGTTTCTCTAGGAAAGTGACAATTAATTATCCAAGTGGGGGTGAGAAAACAAAAAATATGGTTAAAATGAGGTAAAGAAAATACAGCTGAATATAAGGAGAAAAATCTGATCACTAAGACATAATCTTGAAAATCACATAAAGTCTGTAATTCCTGCACCAGACTTTTTCAGAAAGTTAATTAAGAATGTGGAGTAAGGAAATTTTTCAGAAATTTTAGTCCAAGAGAAAAATGTGTTATGTGTGATGTTTATGAAAATATCAATTTCTGTTTTAGAGTGAAAAAAGCACACAGTTTAAAATTAACAATTATAGAATAAACATAAGCAATTAATGCAACACAAGTAATAAAATGCAATGGAAATAAAAATATTTTAAAAGTCACAATGAATTAAAAGAGAGAAGCCACACATAGGAGAAGAAAGAATGTGAAGAAATAAAGATTTGGAAGAAGTCTTAAAATCTTCTGAAGTGTGAATGAGGAATACCTGCAAATGACAGGCTGCTGCTTTCTAGGAAGGCAGACATCACGGTTTTAGCTGTCCTTTGAGGATTATTCATCTGCGGCATTCTGGAATTTTCTCTTTTGGGTCATGATATGTTTTCTCTATTTTTAAACTCATAAACTTATGTTTGAAACTATGTAGTGTAATACTGTAGTATTATTATTTTACAAGTATTTTAACATTTATTTAGTTTTTAAATTTTCCAGTAGTGGTAAAATACACATAAAATTCATCATTTTAGTCATTTTAAAGTGTCCAATTCTTATTGTTGTTTTAACTTAAAGGGAACCAAAAATCATGAACAGTTTTCAGGCCTTTTTAGACTCTGATCTTACAGTTTCTTGAAGAGAGAAATCTCAATGGCAGAATGCAAAATGGGAAAGATGTTATTACTAAGATGAGAAAGATATATAATTACTGAAATGATGTCTCAAATCTGAGTTCAATCAAAATTAGGAAGGAATGTAATCAAAGTGTATTTAATTTTCATATCCATTAGAATTTTATTTAAAGAAAAAAATAACTGTCCAATTCTGTGGTATTTTTACCTTCACAATATGTGCAACCTTCATCAGTATCCAGCTCCAGAATATTTTGATTACTCTAAAAGGAAACTCCATAACCATTAAGCAGTTACACCCATTTTTCCCTCCCTCCAGCCCCTAATATACTTTGTTTCTGTGAATTTGCCTATACTGGGTATTTCATATAAATGGAATCATAAATACTATATATGGATTTCTTTGTGTCTGTATTTTTTTAATTTAGTGTAATGTTTTCAAAGTTCATCCATGTTGTGGCATGTACCAGTACTTCATCCTTTTTTTTTAAATTAAAAGACTTTATTTTTTAAGAGTTGTTTCAGGTTTACAACAAAATTGAGTGGAAAATCTAGAGCACTCCCATATCCCTCCCCTCTCACCCCTTAGTTTCTTCTATTATTAATAACTTGCATTGATGTGGTACATTTGTTACAACTGATGAACGGATACTGGTACGTTATTTTCAACTAAAGTCCATAGTTTACATCAGGGTTCACATTTTGTGTGATATATATATACATATATACACACACACACACACACAAACACACATATATATATGACAAAAGTAAAATATCCCAAACTGAACGCATTGTCCTTTCTGTTCCATATCATACTTCCAATACCATTTGTACCCATTCTGTTGTTACCCTCACATATCCTCATCCACATGTCCATTTGATTATACCTATTAATATTTTCCCCACCGTTCATTTACCTCTCTCCTGCTTTTATTATATCTTGCTTGTTATTTAAGCCCTTCCTTTATTGTCAGTAAAGTTAATATTCTGGACTCTGGATTTATTCTTCTTGGGTTCAAATACTGACTGCCACTTAGTGGCTGTGTGTTAGGGAACTTTTGCTATGGCAGTATACCTTCCAAGAGAGGTTGTTAAAGGGACTTGTCACTTAAAGATCTGCTAGAAGTGCAGAAAAATCTAAGTGGATCTAAGTTTATCTCATCTACTGTCAGAAAGAGAGGGTTCATTTAACAGGAGAAGCTCATATTTTATATTCTTGAAAACGTAAGCTTTGTGATAAACACCTGGAGAAGGCTTAGCTGCATTAAAGGCAAAGGAAAAACCCTCAACAGCGGGAAGAACTTGGTCAGAAAGAAAAAAATAGGCAATGTTAATGATGACTCTTTCTTCATGAAGTCTGAGGATGTTTCTCCATTCCTATTTGATGATTTTTTTTCTCTGAAAACATAAATTGTAACATCCATTCCTTTTTTATTCACATACAGTTCTGGACTTGCTGACCAGTAAGAACTTTTTTTTTTTTTTTTTAAAAAAAGGCTCTTCCTTCCCAGGAGGCTTGTTCTCCTCAAATGGTTTTACAGTTATTTATCAGTCTTCAACACACCTTGGTAAAGTCCAAGTTTAGAAGTTGATGGACACCAAAGTCTGAAGAAAGAACAAGCTGAGCCATTAACTTTTAAAAGACTTGAACAGATTTCTGTGTGTATCTCCAACAGTACTGCTCAACTGAGACCCTCCCCTTTAAACATCACTCCCTCTTCCATATTTGATAACAAAAATAGTAAGAAGAGAGATTTTCTCTTTAAATGTAGCTTTAAACATATTTACTTCAAAACACAGTAAGTACCAGAACTGAAGAAAGGCTCATGAATTAACTTGGAGCTTTCTCGTGACAAATCGTTGCGGCCCAGGAAGAGTATTTCCCCAAAGGGAGCACTGGAGGAAATTCCCCCAGACATTTTCTAGCTGTGCCATTTCTCTTTCTCCCTCTACCTCTCTTTGAAAGGGGTCGGATTTATACCTAGTGAGAATGACCTACTCTTCAAGAAGAAGAGCTTTCTTGGACAACATACATATAAGAAGCTTGAGCAGAGGCAGCAGAGGTGCTGACACTTCACTTATGGAGGTAATAGAGAGTTTCTTGGGGGACGCTTGTATCACAACTACTTAAATGAGTTAAAGAGGTCTTTGGAGAAGAATCAGGACAATTTTCAGTGTGATCTGAAGCTGCACAGATGGTCAAAGATGCGCCAGCACCCTGAAGGCTAAAATAAGGACGAAGGGTCCCACAGAAGGTGATTCCAGTAAAAGGATAGATGTGGGACCCATCGATCATATTGTAAAAGGACACATTCCCAGCATCCCAGTCCAAGAAAACTCCTATCTTGCAGGAGTGCTGCCTCAGTGACAGAGGCTTTCTCTGGGAGGTGGGAAATATGAATTCTCCTGCCTTGTATACAACCACCCAGAAATTCTTCTCTGGACATTCTCAAAACCACCCCTCTCTCTTTGCTGTGTCTGAGCAAACACCCAGAGCCCATCTAGCTCTAGATCCAACTTCTGTCCCAATATTTACTTCTACCTCCCAGTATTGTCTCTCCACAGTAAGAAAAATCTTGCCCAGAACACTGAAGATGGCTTCAGACTCCCCTTGCTCTTGGCGTGTTGGGGCATCACCATTCTGAGAAACACTCTCTTTTGAATAAATATGTTTTCTGCTCTCAGATAAGATGAGGTTGGGAAGAGCTGTGGCTGGATCCAGAGTAAAAACCACTGTAGGTATGGGGAAAAAAAATAAAGGTCATTCCACAGTGGAGACTGGTTAGTTTTAGGAAAGATGCAAATTACTGGGAAAGGAGAATGAAGAAAAATAAGAGGGAGAGAAATGGAAGATTAGGTAAAACAATACATGTTCTCTCCTATGTTCATTCATAGGAGACACATGATGTGTAGATCATAGAAGGCCAGGGATGGATAGGACCTTGGGTAACCATGTGTTCCAGACAGGCTGAGACCATTTAGCCAAGAAGTCTGTCTCATCTGAAAATCTCCAGGATCACATATTTCAAGTTGGTGTTTCTCTAACCTCCTGCAAATGCTGGTTGCTCTACTGCTTGCTCTTAATAGTTAAGCCATGCCTTATTTCCAATCACAGTGTACCCACTTTCATTTAAGCTTCTTTGGTGTCATTTTTCTCTAGGCTTATGTAAAAACTAAGTCATCTACTTCTCATACACTCTTATTATATTTCTAATGGTTGAAATTACAGGCTGTGTGGTCAGAAAGAGCTGAATTTTGATAATCACTCTGTCTTTCGTAGCAGTGATGTTGAAGTTACTTTGTCTCTCTCTGTCCCACTTTAATCTCATGAAGATGTACATCATTTTGGTACCTCAGTACATACAGGACTAGTGTGAAAAGTCAACGAGCTAATGTGTAGAGAACTTAGTACTACATCTTGTCCATGATGAACAATTGGTAAATTTTAGCTTCTGATGGTTGTAATAACACTAATACCTGTACTCATAATAACAATAGTGCTAATACTAGTAGTAATTAATCTGCTTCTTGTCAAACCAAACATCTTCAATAATTAAAAGTTTTCTCATAAGAATTTTTATGTTAGCAATTATAATATATTTTAATTTTTGGAGGATTAACTTAACTGGGAAATGTGTGTGGATACAGGGATATTCAGAGTGAAGTAGCAAGCAGTAGAAATAGAGAGTCGACTCATAATTCTGGAAAGACCCTAAGATGGTCAGGGGCCATTTTTCCACTGAGATGCAACAAGCTCTTCTGTGTATCAGACTGGGTATGTAATAGACTTCCCTCTGACTGAACTATTCTTTCAATGTTATTCACATGAATAGATCTACCATATCACTTAAGTCTCAGATTAAATATCAATTCCTCGGGGTAATTCCTTTAATCCACGATTTTTTTTTCTCATGGCAATCTTTTATTCCTTCATAAGATTCATCACAGTTTGTACATGCGCTCTCCCGTGAAGTTAGAGACCAGCTCCACTCTATTTATTTGGCACTGAATAAATAGTTGTATAATTTTATGCTGATGAATGAACGGTGTAAGAACAGTAAGAAATCTGTTAACATTTCTGCATGAGATTGAAATGAAAGCCATGAAATGAAAAACCAGTTAGGTATTACTGGGAGTTTATACAAATAGAGTAGTTTCTCATTTGTATAAAAGAGATTAAGTGAGACAAAATAGTAAGGGCACTCACCTGCTTTGAACTATTCCTTTCTCCAGTCTAAAAAGAAAATCATATGGGAAAATATGCTAAGGACGTTTCCTCCGAACTAGTGAGATGCTTATCCCTTTACCTCTTGTATTTTTTTGGACTCCCAGGTTCAAAGTAAAATCTCCAGATGATGGCGCCTATCTGAAAAATTCTCTGGAAATGCCTCATGAAATCCTGAAGTACCTGAAGCCCCAAGACAACATCAGTTACTCACCGGCATATAACTCTGCTTTTCTCCAATCTGAAATAGAACAAAGGAATTAGATTCTCTCATTCATTGGAATGCCACTTCAGGGTGTGAAATTGCAGTGACCACAAGAAATCTGAGGGTTTATGATAGTACTATATTTCTGCATTCATTATCTTAATGACAATTCTGATGTACTTGCCCTCTTTTACATCTCCTGTTTTATTTCTCACATTTTCCACATTCTACATCTATGTTAAAATATGAGGGTCTGGTTTTTTGCGGGAAGAAAGGAAAAGTAGGCTTAAATTGTGAGAGTTATTGGAAAGCCTAAAATTCTATGTGTTGCCTTGATACCTTTGAGCGTCACAGGGCTCCAAATGCCTAATTGTGAGTTCTCCTGCTCTCACCAGGTATGCCTTCCACCCAGCAGGAAAAGCTCCCCCTCTCAGCTAATTTCCCTGTTGGCCAAAACAGCTGAACCACAGCTGGTCTTCAACCTAATGAACTTTACCTCCCTGTCAGCCTGCAAAAAATATCAAACAAGCCAATTACATACTTCCACAGAAAACAGCGCCACCTCATTCTCTTGTTCCTGAAAAGCCTGGCTCCTACAGACCATGTTAATTCGTTCTGCTCCCAGGTGCAGTCTCCATGTGGCCCTGCATGGCGTGAGGTGTCTTTCTTCCCCAGGATGTGGGTACATGTGACTAAAAAACTGCTGTCAATCTCTTTTGTCCAGTGTTGGGTGTCATGTGTTTGAACATCTTATACTGTTTAGGGTATGGGATCCCTCCCTCACCAACAAGGTAAATAGGAGGTGGCCAGAACAGAGGGGCCAATAAAATGGTTCATCCAACCATAACATCAGTATAACTCACCTTGCTGATACAGTTTCTTCCTTCTGGCTGAAAGGAATAACAGCCTGTGAGAGGCCAGACATACAGCATACAGTAATGACTCTATTTCCTCTATTAGAGCAAAGAAAGTGGAAGACTTACCAAGCTCTTTCTCAAATGATTCTAAAAAGGAAAGAAAATAACAAAATGGATTTAACAGAAAATAAATATTTTCTAGACTATGTTACTAAGCCCAGATCCTAAGTGCTACTTCCATATACCTAAAACAAAAAAATTACCTTAATTGAGAATTATTATGACCATTAAAAAAAAAAACCTCTATGTTTATACCAGTGATATTTTCTCTCTCCAATGGACTTTATAATACTTTTTTTTTTTCTCATGGAGGTCCTGGGCTCCATGTTTTATAGGAGGTCTTGGCGCTCTAACTCATCCTTACACATATCTCTTTGTTCCCAAAAGATGCCATCCACATGCACAATCATGTTAACAAACCCATAAATTCACAGATCCTCACCAAGTCTGATTCACAGTTTTACCTTTGGCTTTACTTTCTTTCTCCTTTTCCTTCTTGACTTCTGATAGTTTCTTCTTTTTCTGTCATTCATTTTGAGCCAAATACACAACAGCAC
Organism: Orcinus orca; assembly: GCF_937001465.1. Taxonomy (NCBI): domain Eukaryota; kingdom Metazoa; phylum Chordata; class Mammalia; order Artiodactyla; family Delphinidae; genus Orcinus; species Orcinus orca. The sequence continues at coordinate 81,695,360 of NC_064568.1, forward strand.
CAATGAAAGCCCCAAGTATCACCAAAGTCACAATGAATGCTACCTTCCAAGGAGAGGTCCTAGGGAAGAAGTGTTCTGACACAGGACCCCCCCCCCAAACCTGATTAAAAACATACACCAAGCAAGTCTAGCCCATCCCAGGTCATAAATATCCCCTCCTTACTCCTGTCCTGTCCCCCAAATGAGCAACACTGACCTGGGATAAAAATGGTTTCCACTTGCTCTTGTCCAAAGAAAGGGTTCTTCATGGAACAGGACACTTCTGCCTTTGACCTGTCTCTCACAAGAAGGGATGCCTCAAACCGAAACAACTCATCATTATCTTATGTCTTGTCCTCAGCGAGAGATGGGATCTTCTCTCCCTTTGCATCTTCCCATTGTATTTCAGGCTGGGGAAACCATCCCTTGCCTGTGCACTTCAGCCTTATTCCTTCATCTTCTGGACCCACCATGAAAATATGAGTACCAGAACCCAAACCTGGAGAGGAAAGTCATTCATCTGAGACTTGGACATTTTTTTTTTTAACATCTTTATTGGGGTAAAATTGCTTTACAATGGTGTGTTAGTTTCTGCTTTATAACAAAGTGAATCAGTTATACATATACATATGTTCCCATATCTCTTCCCTCTTGCATCTCCCTCCCTCCCACCCTCCCTATCCCACCCCTCCAGGCTGTCACAAAGCACCAAGCCAATATCCCTGTGCCATGCGGCTGCTTCCAACTAGCTATCTACCTTACTACGTTTGTTAGTGTGTATATGTCCATGACTCTCTCTCGCCCTGTCACAGCTCACCCTTCCCCCTCCCCATAACCTCAAGTCCGTTCTCTAGGAGGTCTGCGTCTTTATTCCTGCCTTACCCCTAGGTTCTTCATGACATTTTTTTTTCTTAAATTCCAAATATATGTGTTAGTATACGGTATTTGTCTTTTTCTTTCTGACTTACTTCACTCTGTATGACAGACTCTAGGTCTATCCACCTCATTACAAATAGCTCAATTTCGTTTCTTTTTATGGCTGAGTAATATTCCATTGTATATATGTGCCACATCTTCTTTATCCATTCATCCGATGATGGGCACTTAGGTTGTTTCCATCTCTGGGCTATTGTAAATAGAGCTGCAATGAACATTTTGGTACATGACTCTTTTTGAATTTCGGTTTTCTCAGGGTATATGCCCAGTAGTGGGATTGCTGGGTCATATGGTAGTTCTATTTGTAGCTTTTTAAGGAACCTCCATACTGTTCTCCATAGTGGCTGAACCAATTCACATTCCCACCAGCAGTGCAAGAGTGTTCCCTTTTCTCCACACCCTCTCCAGCATTTATGGTTTCTAGATTTTTTGATGATGGCCATTCTGACTGGTGTGAGATGTTATCTCATTGTAGTTTTGATTTGCATTTCTCTAATGATTAATGATGTTGAGCATTCTTTCATGTGTTTGTTGGCAGTCTGTATATCTTCTTTGGAGAAATGTCTATTTAGGTCTTCCACCCATTTTTGGATTGGGTTGTTTGTTTTTTTGTTATTGAGCTGCATGAGCTGCTTGTAAATTTTGGAGATTAATCCTTTGTCGGTTACTTCATTTGCAAATATTTTCTCCCATTCTGAGGGTTGTCTTTTGGTCTTGTTTATGGTTTCCTTTGCTGTGCAAAAGCTTTGAAGTTTCATTAGGTCCCATTTGTTTATTTTTGTTTTTATTTCCATTACTCTAGGAGGTGGGACAGAAAGGATCTTGCTGTGATTTATGTCATAGAGTGTTCTGCCTATGTTTTCCTCTAAGAGTTTGATAGTTTCTGGCCTTATATTTAGGTCTTTAATCCATTTTGAGCTTATTTTTGTGTATGGTGTTAGGGAGTGATCTAATCTCATACTTTTACATGTACCTGTCCAGTTTTCCCAGTACCACTTATTGAAGAGGCTGTCCTTTCTCCACTGTACATTCCTGCCACCTTTATCAAAGATAAGGTGTCCATATGTGCATGGGTTTATCTCTGGGCTTTCTATCCTGTTCCATTGATCTATCTTTCTGTTTTTGTGCCAGTACCATACCGTCTTGATAACTGTAACTTTGTAGTATAGTCTGAAGTCAGGGAGCCTGATTCCTCCAGTTCCTTTTTTCGTTCTCAAGATGGCTTTGGCTATTCGGGGTCTTTTGTGTTTCCATACAAATTGCAAAATTTTTTGTTCTAGTTCTGTGAAAAATGCCAGTGGTAGTTTGATAGGGATTGCATTGAATCTATAGATTGCTTTGGGTAGTAGAGTCATTTTCACAATGTTGATTCTTCCAATCCAAGAACATGGTATATCTCTCCATCTATTTGTATCATCTTTAATTTCTTTCATCAGTGTCTTATAATTTTCTGCATACAGGTCTTTTGTCTCCTTAGGTAGGTTTATTCCTAGATATTTTATTCTTTTTGTTGCAATGATAAATGGGAGTGTTTTCTTGATTTCACTTTCAGATTTTTCATCATTAGTATATAGGAATGCCAGAGATTTCTGTGCATTAATTTTGTATCCTGCCACTTTACCAAATTCATTGATTAGCTCTAGTAGTTTTCTGGTAGCATCTTTAGGATTCTCTATGTATAGGATCATGTCATCTGCAAACAGTGACAGCTTTACTTATTCTTTTCCGATTTGGATTCCTTTTATTTCCTTTTCTTCTCTGATTGCTGTGGCTAAAACTTCCAAAACTATGTTGAATAAGAGTGGTGAGAGTGGGCAACCTTGTCTTGTTCCTGATCTTAGTGGAAATGCTTTCAGTTTTTCACCATTGAGGATGATGTTTGCTGTGGGCTTGTCATATATGGCCTTTATTATGTTGAGGAAAGTTCCCTCTATGCCTACTTTCTGCAGGATTTTTATCATAAATGGGTGTTGAATTTTGTCAAAAGTTTTCTCTGCATCTATTGAGATGATCATATGGTTTTTCTTCTTCAATTTGTTAATATGGTTTATCACATTGATAGATTTGCGTATATTGAAGAATCCTTGCATTCCTGGAATAAACCCCACTTGATCATGGTGTATGATCCTTTTAATGTGCTGTTGGATTCTGTTTGCTAGTATTTTGTTGAGGATTTTTGCATCTATGTTCATCAGTGATATTGGCCTGTAGTTTTCTTTCTTTGTGACATCCTTGTCTGGTTTTGGTATCAAGGTGATGGTGGCCTCGTAGAAGGAGTTTGGGAGTGTTCCTCCCTCTGCTATATTTTGGAAGAGTTTGAGAAGGATAGGTGTTAGCTCTTCTCTAAATGTTTGATAGAATTCGCCTGTGAAGCCATCTGGTCCTGGGCTTTTCTTTGTTGTAAGATTTTTAATCACAGTTTCAATTTCAGTGCTTGTGATTGGTCTGTTCATATTTTCTATTTCTTCCTGATTCAGTCTTGGCAGGTTGTGCATTTCTAAGAATTTGTCCATTTCTTCCAGATTGTCCATTTTATTGGCATAGAGTTGCTTGTAGTAATCTCTCATGATCTCTTTTATTTCTGCAGTGTCAGTTGTTACCTCTCCTTTTCATTTCTAATTCTATTGATTTGAGTCTTCTCCCTTTTTTTCTTGATGAGTCTGGCTAGTGGTTTATCTATTTTGTTTATCTTCTCAAAGAACCAGCTTTTAGTTTTATTGATCTTTGCTATTGTTTCCTTCATTTCTTTTTCATTTATTTCTGATCTGATTTTTATGATTTCTTTCCTTCTGCTAGCTTTGGGGTTTTTTTGTTCTTCTTTCTCTAATTGCTTGAGGTGCAAGGTTAGGTTGTTTATTCTAGATGTTTCCTGCTTCTTAAGGTGGGCTTGTATTGCTATAAACTTCCCCCTTAGAACTGCTTTTGCTGCATCCCACAAGTTTTGGGTCGTTGTGTCTCCATTGTCATTTGTTTCTAGGTATTTTTTGATTTCCTCTTTGATTTCTTCAGTGATCACTTCATTATTAAGTAGTGTATTGTTTAGCCTCCATGTGTTTGTATTTTTTACAGATCTTTTCCTGTAATTGATATCTAGTCTCATGGCATTGTGGTCAGAAAAGATACTTGATACAATTTCAATTTTCTTAAATTTACCAAGGCTTGATTTGTGACCCAAGATATGATCTATCCTGGAGAATGTTCCATGAGCACTTGAGAAAAATGTGTATTCTGTTGTTTTTGGATGGAGTGTCCTATAAATATCAATTAAGTCCATCTTGTTTAATGTATCATTTAAAGCTTGTGTTTCCTTATTTATTTTCATTTTGGATGATCTGTCCATGGGTGAAAGTGGAGTGTTTAAGTCCCCTACTATGAATGTGTTACTGTCGATTTCCCCTTTTATGGCTGTTAGTATTTGCCTTATGTATTGAGGTGCTCCTATGTTGGGTGCATAAATATTTACAATTGTTATATCTTCTTCTTGGATCGATCCCTTGATCATTATGTAGTGTCCTTCTTTGTCTCTTTTAATAGTCCTTATTTTGAAGTCTATTTTGTCTGATATGAGAATTGCTACTCCAGCTTTCTTTTGATTTCCATTTGCATGGAATATCTTTTTCCATCCCCTTACTTTCAGTCTGTATGTGTCTCTAGGTCTGAAGTGGGTCTCTTGTAGACAGCATATATATGGGTCTTGTTTTTGTATCCATTCAGCTAATCTGTGTCTTTTGGTGGGAGCATTTAGTCCATTTACATTTAAGGTAATTATCGATATGTGTGTTCCTATTCCCATTTTCTAAATTGATTTGGGTTCGTTATTATAGGTCTTTTCCTTCTCTTGTGTTTCTTGCCTAGAGAAGATCCTTTAGCATTTGTTGTAAAGCTGGTTTGGTGGTGCTGAACTCTCTCAGCTTTTGCTTGTCTGTAAAGGTTTTAATTTCTCCATCAAATCTGAATGAGATCCTTGCTGGGTAGAGTAGTCTTGGCTGCAGGTTTTTCTCCTTCATCACTTTCAGTATGTCCTGCCACTCCCTTCTGGCTTGTAGGGTTTCTGCTGAGAGATCAGCTGTTAACCTTATGGGGATTCCCTTATGTGTTATTTGTTGTTTTTCCCTTGCTGCTTTTAATATGCTTTCTTTGTATTTAATTTTTGACAGTTTGATTAATATGTGTCTTGCCGTATTTCTCCTTGGATTTATCCTGTATGGAACTCTCTGTGCTTCCTGGACTTGATTAACTATTTCCTTTCCCATATTAGGGAAGTTTTCAACTATAATCTCTTCAAATATCTTCTCAGTCCCTTTCTTTTTCTCTTCTTCTTCTGGAACCCCTATAATTCGAATGTTGGTGTGTTTAATGTTGTCCCAGAGGTCTCTGAGACTGTCCTCAGTTCTTTTCATTCTTTTTTCTTTATTCTGCTCTGCAGTAGTTATTTCCACTATTTTATCTTCCAGGTCACTTATCCGTTCTTCTGCCTCAGTTATTCTGCTATTGATCCCATCTAGAGTACTTTTAATTTCATTTATTGTGTTGTTCATCGTTGCTTGTTTCATCTTTAGTTCTTCTAGGTCCTTGTTAACTGATTCTTGCATTTTGTCCATTCTATTGTCCATTCTATCTCCAAGATTTCGCATCATCCTTACTATCATTATTCTGAATTCTTTTTCAGGTAAGCTGCCTATTTCCTCTTCATTTGTTAGGTCTGGTGCATTTTTATCTTGCTCCTTTATCTGCTGTGTGTTTTTCTGTCTTCTCATTTTGCTTATCTTACTGTGTTTGGGGTCTCCTTTTTGCAGGCTGCAGGTTCGTAGTTCCTGCTGTTTTTGATGTCTGTCCCCAGTGGCTAAGATTGGTTCAGTGGGTTGTGTAGGTTTCCTGGTGGAGGGGACTAGTGCCTGTGTTGTGGTGGATGAGGCTGGATCTTGTCTCTCTAGTGGGCAGGTTCACGTCTGGTGGTGTGTTTGGGGTGTCTGTGGCCTTATTATTATTTTAGGCAGCCTCTCTGCTAATGGGTGGGGTTGTGTTCCTGTCTTGCTAGTTGTTTGACATAGGTTGTCCAGCACTGTGGCTTGCTGGTCGTTGAGTGAAGCTGGGTGCTGGTGTTAAGATGGAGGTCTCTGGGAGATTTTCGCCGTTTGATATTATGTGGAGCTGGGAGGTCTCTTGTGGACCAGTGTCCTGAAGTTGGCTCTCCTACCTAAGAGGCAGAGCCCTGACTCCTGGCTGGAGCACCAAGAGCTTTTCATCCACACGGCTCAGAATAAAAGGGAGAAAAAGTAGAGGGAATTAGTAGAAGTATGAGGAAAGAAAGAAGGAAAGGAGGGAAGGAAGGGAGGAAGAAAGAAAGAAGCAAAGAAGGAAAGAAGGCAAGAAGGAAAGAAAGGAGGGAGGGAGGGAGGGAGGAAGGAAGGAAGGAGGGAAAGAAGGAAAAAAGACAGAAAGAAAGAAGATACAGTAAAAATAAAATAAAGTATAATAAAATTATTGAATTAAAAAATTCTTATTTAGGAAAAAAAAAAAAAGGGACGGATAGAACCTTAGGACAAATGTTGGAAGCAAAGCTATACAGACAAAATCTTACACAGAAGCATACACATACACCCTCACTAAAAGAGGTAAAGGGGGAAAAATCATAAATCTTGCTGTCAGAGACCACCTCCTCAATTTGGGATGACTCGTTGTCTAAAGGAGGGAAGGAAGGAAGGAAAGAAAGAAAGAAAGAAAGAAAGAAAGAAAGAAAGAACGAAGGTAAAGTATAATAACGTTATTAAAATTAAAATTGATTATTAAGAAAAAAATTTTTTTAAAAAAACCATGGACGGATAGAACCCTAGGACAAATGGTGGAAGCAAGACTATACAGACAAGATCTCACACAGAAGCATACACATATACATTCACAAAAAGAGGAAAAGGGAAAAAAATCATAGATCTTGCTCCTAAAGTCCACTTCCTTAATTTGGGATGATTGGTTGTCTATTCAGGTATTCCACAGATGCAGGGTATATCAAGTTGATTGTGGAGCTTTAATCCGCTGCTTCTGAGGCTGCTGGGAGAGATTTCCCTTTCTCTTCTTTGTTCTCACAGCTCCCAGGGGCTCAGCTTTGGATTTGGCCCCGTCTCTGCGTGTAGGTCGCTGGAGGGCGTCTGATTTTTGCTCAGACAGGGCGGGGTTAAAAGAGCCGCTGATTCGGGGGCTCTGGCGCACTCAGGCCGGCGAGGAGGGAGGGGCACGGAGTGCGGGGCGGGCCTGCGGCGGCAAAGGCCGGCGTGACTTTGCACCAGCCTGAGGCCCGCTGTGCGTTCTCCCGGGGAAGTTGTCCCTGGATCCCAGGAACCTGGCAGTGGCGGGCTGCACAGGCTCCGCGGAAGAGGGGTGTGGAGAGTGACCTGTGCTCGCACACAGGCCCCTCGGTGGCGGCAGCAGCAGCCTTATCGTCTCCCGCCCGTCTCTGGGGTCCGCGCTTTCAGCCGCGGCTCGCGCCCGTCTCTGGGGTCCGCGCTTTCAGCCGCGGGTCGCGCCCGTCTCTGGGGTGCGCGCTTTTAGCCGCGGCTCGCGCCGTCTCTGGAGCTCCTTTAAGCAGCGCTCTTAAACCCCTCTCCTCACGCACCAGGAAACAAAGGGAGAAGAAAAAGTCTCTTGCCTCTTCGGCAGGTGCAGACTTTTCCCCGGACTCCCTCCCGGCTAGCCGTGGTGCACTAACCCCTTCAGGCTGTGTTCATGCCGCCAACCCCAGTCCTCTCCCTGCGCTCCGACCGAAGCCCGAGCCTCAGCACGCAGCCCCCCCGCCCCGGCGGGTGAGCAGACAAGCCTCTCGGGCTGGTGAGTGCCGGTCGGCACCGATCCTCTGTGCGGGAATCTCCCCGCTTTGCCCTCCGCACCCGTTGCTGTGCACTCCTCCGCGGCTGCGAAGCTCCCCCCTCCGCCCCCGCAGTCTCCGCCCGCGAAGGGGCTTCCTAGTGTGTGGAAACTTTTCCTCCTTCACAGCTCCCTCCCACTGGTGCAGGTGCCGTCCCTATTCTTTTGTCTCTGTTTTTTCTTTTGCCCTACCCAGGTACGTGGGGAGTTTCTTGCCTTTTGGGAGGTCTGAGGTCTTCTGCCAGCGTTCAGTAGGTGTTCTGTAGGAGTTGTTCCACGTGTAGATGTATTTCTGGTGTATCTGTGGGGAGGAAGGTGATCTCCGCGTCTTACTCTTCCGCCATCTTCAAGGTCCAGTCAGACTTGGACATTTTTTGTCCTCGGGTTTCACAGCTACACCAGTGGGAGAAGATGGACAAAGCACCATAGCTCTCTGTGGATGGAAGGGGGTTCTTTTCTTTTCCCATGAGATAAATGGGTATCTGAAGTTCAAAAATTACAAGAACATTGAAGCTGATACTGGAACTTATACCAATGCCTGTCATATTTCCTCTACACAAGCATATCTGCAATTGGCCATAGAAGGATAATAGGGAAGGAACAGAGTAAAATTTGCCAATGTAGACATGTTGCCACTATATCTATATCTGTTCTGTATCTATATCATATGTCTATTCCATTTATTGGAGTCTCAAGGAAGACTTCTTCTGTGCTTAAATTGAGACTACATGTAGTCACTTCCTTAAACAATCTCCTTTTGTCATTTTTCCAAATTTTCTTTCTTCCACTGAGTAAAGATTATCTAAAACATGAAGGTAACAAGGTGAAGTGAGTCCATGAAAGAGTCAAGATCCTTTTACTTTTCCATTCTCACTCCTTTCTTTTCCTTCCACTACCCCTCCTCTTCTTGAACTCCGCACAGGCTAGGTCAGCTAGTAGATTCACATAACCAACACCCATATCAAAATATAACAGCACCAGAATACTAGATGAATTCACTGTCTATTCAAGAATGATGGCTATTCTAACTTCTGAGACTATATATTATTTTGTCTTTTTAAAACTTGATATCACGAAGTATGGAACCACCATAAGCTCAGTTCTATTCTAGTTTCTCAGTTGTGGGAAATATATTAGGAACCTCAGCTACATCATCTTTTTTTGGCTAAAAATTATAATAGAGCTAATAATTTTTACTATCAATCCCTGATCTTCCTGGGGGAATATACTTCTGGAAAACAGAAAGCAGTCTGAAAGACAATCCATCTTCTCAGAATTGTCTGAAGGAACTGCCAATTCTCTTGAAAAAAGGAAATAAACTGCTCCTGAGAAAAATGGAACAGATCAAAGCCTAGGAAGCAAGAACTAATAAACCAAATAGACCTTGCATTTCCTGGAAGAATATAATCATTGAAGTTCCAAGTTGACATAAGCAGATGAAACCTATATCTATGTTGAGAAAGAGGAAAGAGAAGGAATACCCATTTCTGAGCATTAGAAGTGGCTGTAAAATAGACAAAGTTTAAATGAGTGAAAGATAAGCATGGATATATAATCAAACAACTGCTTCTAAAGGTTGGACTTGTCTTTACACCAATAAGTCAAAGAACTGTTATGGGAAAGGTACTGAAAAATGCTGTCACCTGCATGAGGTTATTTCCATGACTATGAAATCTTTGACCTCTTACTGGGAGGATACTGAAGTGAGATCACAGTAACATGGCTCAGGAGAGTTTGTCACTCTTTCCTTCAAGATCTAATGGATTAGATTTTTTCCATTCAAGTTATACATAAAGAAGATGGATAAAATGAGTATATCGATATCTTGTCAGATGGTGTTAAATGAGAAGTATTAATTTAAGGTAGGCCCAACATAGTCACAGTATGAGAAAAACATTACAACTAAAAAGAAACAACGTGTTTGTCTTGGCAGAGAGTATATAGCTTTAGAAATGGAAACACCAAAGAAATAGACAGATAAATCATTATAACCACACAGAAAATTTAGACTTACCCTGGTACCTATGAGAAGTTTATGGGAAACAATGCATTGAAAACTGGTGGAGATTTTCTACACTATTCACTACGGGTATGGAGATAAGTGAATATATACATTATGAAACAGTATTTTGAGCTTTTCATTAAACTTCATACCAAAAATACATTTCTATAGATGAAAGATCTAAATGTAAAAAGTAAAACAATAAAAAAGAGATAGAAATGAACTACAGCTACATTCAATTAACTACATAGAAAAATCTCAAACATAATGCTGAACAACAACAACAATAAAAGCCAGACATAAAAGAGCCTATGAATGTGAAATTAAAAAACAATAAAAACTAACCAGCACCTCAATCTACTCTGTCAAACCCTCACAGTCACTTCCTCCAAACAGTGGATTTGGTTCTGGACCACTAACACTCCCTGTTAAGCTTCTGTCCATCATGGTACCCAGCTGGAATTCTGGTCTCTTAGAGTAATGGTACTTTTTGCTAATCATGGTGCCTTCCTTCAAAATATGTGAGGAGAAATGTAGAGGGAAATAAATGATCAATTTTTATGGTAGATATTTATGGAAATAGTTTAATTTTAAAGTACAGCACAATAAGTGTATAAATAGATGAAGAGGATTTGGGGTTAAATCCACTGTCTAAGATATTGACTAGCTCTAAGGATAACTGCTTTTTTGCTTCTGTCCTGTTCACCATCCTCCTCCCCCAAATCAAGTACAGAACACTTAGATTTCCCTTAGAGTGATATGTATTCTCAGATATTACTCACTTATCACCTTTAGCTCCAAAACGGCTTCTTCAAAATCACTTCCTTTTTAAAAAATACACTTGTACATTCCATTGTCTGAGACCCGGAGGTTGTAGATTCTCACAGCTACTCTTCCCTCAGTGATGTAGTCTTTTACCAACTCTGCTCTCCCTTTGAAATCTACTAGTTGTTCTCCCGCCTGCTCCATTCCATTCTGATACACATACACAGCATCTGAGAACTGGGAGTGGAACCACCGGATCTCCATATTCTCCACGCTCATGGCTGGGGACACGCGGCAGGGCAGCACCGTGTCTGCACCCAGCATGGCCACAATGGGCTCCGAGGGACCAATCACCAAAAAGGAATCTGTGGAATAGAGCCACAAGTGAAAAGAATATCAGAATACCCTGCCTGGACCTTTTAGAGTACAGCATCATTATTGGTCCAGTAAAGCTCCATAGACATTCTCTCTCTCATTCATACAGCAATAATTTGTAGCACACATTCAGACTGAAGAAGGCAGTGAACAAGACAAGGAGGATTTCCACCCTGTGGAGCTTACAATCAACAGAGTGATCTCATATTAAACAGAAGATTTTTAAATTGCCATGGTGGTAAATTCAATGAAGGAGGAGGGGAGAGTGCTGGAAAATCAAGAAGCTATAGAGTTTTTAATCAGGTCTTGGGCATCAGAAAATGCATTCCTCCAGAATCTGAGATCTAAATGAATTACAGGACATCAGTAAAATAATTCTACTTGGTCCTGCCCTCTAAAATAATCATATAATGATTTATTTGTCCTTGTATATGGACAAATACATTATTGTATCAAAATAAAAGATTTGGAATTAACCTAGGTATATTGGAGACATGATGGAGTAGTTTAATGCCTCTGTTCAGAGAGCAAGAGAATCCAGGTATAGAAAATATAAAATATTCTCGCCTGAGCCCCATATGGACACTTGGAGAAGCAAGATAAAGAAGAGGTCTCTTGGCAGAGAGAAGTCCAGGGAACACACCATCTTTCCCAGAGCAGAGAACAGTATGACCCAGAGGGAGGTCCTGAAAATAGCTGGAGTGAAGACAAAAATGGGATCCACAAGGTAAAAAAGATTATAGCTAAGGTGGTTCACAGTGCTTCTAAGAAATGGCCTCCTGAAGCGCTCAAATGACTGTAGTGTCTCTCTCAGGGAACATCAGGGAAGACTTTGACATTCACAAAAAAGACCTTTTGTTTCCCTTTTCCAAGAAAACAGTTTTTATCTCAGTAGCCATGCTCTGATGTGATAAATCTGACCACAATGTCTCTAAACTACTCTCTCAAGAAGAACATTTTATCCAATGGATGGAAAGACAGAGCAAAGGCAATGAGCAGCCACTGAGAGAGATGGCTTTAGCATAAACATTACTCTGGCCTCAACCAATTTTCTCCCCACACATTCCTATGGGCTGAAGGAACATATATAACTTGGCTTCTCCTCTGTCAACCCCCAGGGTCCTTGCCCAGATTCTCCCTCTTGCCCGTCACCAAGAAAGGATTACATGAATTAATATATGCAAAGCACTTAGAAGAGTGTCAGTAACTTTACGTTCTGTGTAAGTGTTGGCAATTTTTAGTTTAATGTCTTGTTCAATTGACCTCAATATATCTGCCATTCTGATGAAAATTTTCACCTATCAGTTAGGCCTCTCATTCCATTAGACAGGGAATTGAAAAGACATGGGCATATTCATACCTTCTCCCAGACATAGAAATTTCCTCCACTGACGTGACGGTTATATCCATCTCAACCAGGATGAAAGAAAAGCGGTATAAAATTCCCAAAATGATTCTCTGCAAACTTTCATCCTCCTTCCATACTGTAAACAATGAGAAGAGGTGAGGATGAGATTGCTGTGCTCTGTTTACATAATTGACTTTTGTTTTGAAGATCCTTCAAATCCTATGAGTTCTAGAATAATTGTTTTTCTTACTTAGAATGACAGAAAGACATTCTGAGTTAGAGCCTGAAAAAATTAAAGTTCTAATTTACATTTTTTGAAATTCTGGATCTAAGATTGAACATCTATGTATAACTTGTAAGAGACATAGTAAAACAAGAAATAAACAAATATAAACCAGATATATTCTAATGAAATTTTAGACATGGTAGTACTAATTTTAAAATAAAAATAAAGTTCAGAGAGAAATCATTCAAAGAAACAAGATTGTGCCTTCAAATAGGGACATCCATTAAGAGCATATAACTTCCGAGGATTGCATGGTGCTAATGGCATAGAGCAGAATTAAAAACACAAAATCAGTTGGGAACTCAAAAAACTTTATAATTATAATTAACCAGAAATGAACAGAATCATTCCAGAACGTATAAATGAAGTTATAGAGATTTTATTTTATTTTATTTTTTATTTTTAACATCTTTATTGGGGTATAATTGCTTTACAATGGTGTGTTAGTTTCTGCTGTATAACCAGAGATTTTAAATAATATAACAACTATGCTATATAAAATCTTTTACTTTATGACTTGGTGAGATCTAACAGTTTCTCTTAGTTTTTGATTAACAGAAATCCACTTCAGGCAATTAAGATGGATTAGTAGAGTGAGTCGGTGTGATACTTACCTAACCCTTTCCTCCACTGTGCTTAGAATGCCAATCCTCTCCCAGGTCTGCCTATAAAATTAATACCAAAATATCTGCTTATTCTAAGTATTCCTTTTGAAACTTGCTTAAGTATCTAATCTCATTAGAGATTTGGTTTTGTGTTTCCTAAACAGGCAGGGATTTGACATGAGTATGAATAATACTATCATACTTTGGGAAAATGATTTAAATTTATGAAGTAAATCACCACCGCAGGAAAGCCACGCAGTCTCCTTGTAGGCAACTACTCTATTGGAAGGAGCTATCAGAAAAGGAGAATAAGTCAGTCCTTGATTCCTCCATTCCTAGGTGACTAATGCCAGGATGCAATATCTGAAATCTCCTATCTTCCACTTTACTCCAAATCAAATAACAGTACCCCACAGAGGGCAGGTATAAACAGAATGTGGGATGTATCTCAAAAGTTTGTACCTTTTCCCTGCTCCAATCCCCTGTGTTCAACACCTGTAACCTTCGTTCTTCATATAAGAGAAGTTTAGTGAGGAGAAAACTTCTGATTCTTTGCTTGTCCAGAATTTTCTTTCTTTTGCTCTTACACTTAATGTTTTGTTGTTTAGATAATTCTAGTTTCTACTCAGGAAAGTGATGAAATAAAATTTATATTTTAAAGCAGGACAAGAAAATTTAAACAAAAATTCTCTCTCTCTGTCTGTTTGGGCCTCCTTCTTCCCCCTGTAATATGCAATGTGTATCTGCATTATACATTAACCCGACCTCCTCAAAGGTGGGAATGCCCGCTTGATTGTAAAGATCAATTTTTTTCTTTCTTGTGATGACAGCAATGTAACTTCCTAAAAGAATAGCATTCTTTCCCTACTCTGTAGGCGATCATGGAGACTCTCTGCTTGCTTTGTACATGCTTACCTGGACTATGTATCTTTGGTGAACTTTTATGTAAAATGTCAGTATGTCTCAAAAATATGTGTGATCCTTTGTCTCAAAAATATGTGTGACTGTGCCTTCAACTTCTAACAGGTGGAACAGTTCTCAGAGCTTCTGAATCTGTCTTCTAAGTTATAATCCTTAGTTTGGCTCAAATAAAATTCCACCTTTTTTGCTTAACTTGATTGTTAGTTGAATTTTTGTCGACAAAAATAAAGACTAATTTCAATTGTTTTCTAGTAATTAATATTGAATGACAGATGTATGATGGAATCTGATTTTTTTCTTTTTACATAACACATTTTTCTGGACTCTGGAAGCTTTGAGGTTTTTGGTTTTTGTTTAGTTGTTTGTTTGGAGCTCTAAAACTTTATAAGAATTCATGTATATATGACTCTTTTTTTTTTTGCAATACTCCAACTTTTTGTGAAGTACCCTTCCTTCTGATTCTTGCCCCTAATCTCCTTTCCATTTTGGAAAGTGTTCTAGGTGAATGTTGAAGTTCTGGATCTATTTGCTTAACTTATATTTCCTAAATTTTTAAATCTCTTTGATTTAAAGTACCATGTAGTAACTCCATTATCCTAACCCAATATTTTGACCTTCAGGAGTGTCTACTCTGATATTTGACATTTCCATTTGTTTTCTACTTTAAGCCAATTTTTCATTCCCAAGAATGCTGATTATTTCTTCAATCCTGTATCTCCTATGAAGGAATCCTTCCTAATATACTTCATATTTGTATTAAAAATCTTCATATACACACACTACTCTTTACCTTTTTATGTTAGAGAAATCTGAAAATTAGAGATAAGCAAAAATAATAGATAGAAACACCCATATTTGCACCACTCAGAAATAAATACCCTGGACTTCCCTGGTGGCACAGTGGTTAAGAATCCGCCTGCCAATGCAGGGGACACGGGTTCGATCCCTGGTCCGGGAAGATCCCACATGCCATGGAGCAACTAAGCCTGTGTGCCACAACTACCAAGCCTACGCTCTAGAGCCCACGGGCCACAACTACTGAGCCTGTGTGCCACAACTCAGTAGTAGCCTGCATGCCTAGAGCCCATGCTTCACAACAAAAGAAACCACCACAATGAGAAGCCCGTGCACCGCAATGAAGAGTAGCGCCCATGTGCAGCAACGAAGACCCAACACAGCCACAAATAAATAAAAATAATTAAATTTTTTTTAAAAAAGTACTTTCCAAAAAAAAAGGAATACCATATCATTATTTTTCTGTGATTTTGATGTCTATCCTATTTTTTACAAACAAGATCATACTGTTTACACTGTTTTAAAAACTGCTCTTTGAAATCAATAATATCTTGTAGTTCTCTCTTGCTCCCTCTTCACTTTTCTCTCTCACACAAACACTGGTATGTACTCAACGAAATTCCTCAAAATATTCTCCACAGGTTAACTGATTTTACGCAAACAATTATCTATTATTGGGAAAAATATATAAGTATGTATATAAATTTTTCAAATTTATTTTGTGAATAGAATATTTACAGTTTGAGATAGAATACACACACAAATATATACATTTCAAAGTAAACAAAAAAAGCAAGTCATGTCTTCAGCCCATTCCTTCTCTCCTTCAGTTTTCCCTTCCCATTCCTCAATATTTCAGACCCTAACCATACGGTATGTGTCAGACCCCAAATGAGACAGGATGGCCTTACGGAGGAGGGTTGCCCAGCTTGGTGGGAAAGAATTTGAGTGGAAAGAAAGGTCATGCATGAGGTGGGGAGACAGCCCCGAAGAGAACTGCGGAAGAATATATGGTCCTATATTCAAACAATGTAATATTATGCAACAATATAAAAAATGTTAATGTACTGATACACACAACGTGGTTGAATCCCAAAATACATTTTGTTTAGCCAAAGAAGCCAAGCACAAAAGCATACATACTGTATGACTCCATTTTTGTTGAAGTTTTAGAATAGGCAAGATTAAGCTATCATGATTTATATCAGAATATTCTTTTTCCACCCCCTGGAATGGATTGATGGACAATGGACATGAGGAAAATTTTCAAGAGACAAAAAAATTCCACAGTTTGATGGAGGTGGTGGTTACATGAGTGTAAGCGTTTGTGAAATCTCATTCAAATGCATGTTTTAAAACCATGCATTCCATTGCATGCAAATTATATCTCAAGACATTTGATTTCTTAAAAAGGCAAATGTACCTCATTGTCTCTAGAAAATATTTGTTTAGGATCTTGGTATTCATTTAGCCAGACAGTTAGGGACTTACATACTAATATTTATGCAATTGCTATTTGTGTCTCTGATTATCTGTAAACCTTGTGTGACATGAAGAAACATGAATCAAACTTGGAAAGAGTGTGAAATGGAAAGAAAATGCCATGTGAGCATTCTGTATCTAGCACGGTAAAACTGTGTAGTTATATCTATTCTACTTTGGGGAGCCCTAAGGTTTTTGGAAATACAGACCTATTCTTGGAGCAGAGAGCCCTCCATTTTCAACCTCTTATTTCCCCCTGTGCAGCTCTGCACGTGGCTTCCAATATCAATCATGGTGTGGTGAGAGTAAGCATGCTTCTCCTGGGCTTATCCTCTAAATCAGCTAGCTTTGTTAGATGGACATTTGGATTACCGGCCGAACTGAGTATTATACAGGAAGATGACTCCCTCTCCCCAAATAATGTCATTTCAGTCCTTTGCAGGTGGTGGTGGGGGAGCTACACTGAGCATTTTTGACCAAAGCAACTTTAGAGTTCCTATCATTCTATAGCTCAGCCCAGTCCAAAGTCCCCTGGGATGACCTTTATTACTTCCACTTTCAAAGTAAGTAAAAGAGC
The DNA here is from genome assembly GCF_937001465.1 of Orcinus orca. NCBI lineage: Eukaryota > Metazoa > Chordata > Mammalia > Artiodactyla > Delphinidae > Orcinus > Orcinus orca. The sequence continues at coordinate 81,712,289 of NC_064568.1, forward strand.
TGCAGGCAGGCTGTGACTCTCTCGTTAAACCTATTCCAGGAGAGGCATTCAAATGCCAGTGCCTATTGGCAACCCTGTTTTTCCTCCTTCCTAAGAATATTTTCCTAATCCAGGGATGGGTTAGAAACCGGCCGTTTCCAGTCCCTGAAGCCACACCGTTGGATGCTGACCTCAAGAACAACCAGGTGCAAATTGTCTCTGGAGCTGGGTCTTGTAGGTGCCAGGTCTTGTAGGTTCCAGGAGCTTCCAGCAGCCCCCCTTGGCTCAATCTGGATGGTGAGAGAGAAACATATGGTGATGTGCAGGTGTGTCTGTGGGACATGTGGGTACTGGGAAAAGAAGGGCTTGAGCTCTGAGTCATGTGGTGACAAAATTCCCTTCCCTTTCAGAAGTTAAGCCACAAGAGTATTTGCAGTCAAAATAGATAAATAAATAAATAAATGTATGAATGAATGAATGAATGAGGGGGGGAAATAATCTGGCTGAGTGGAGTGGACAAATTTTGTGTCTGACTTCATCTCTCAACATTGAACTCAGGGTTTTCGGTTTCAAGAGAGCCCCGGTGAGCAGATGAATCTGTAGATAAGCAAGTGAGCCCACAGGACACAAGAGAACAGTTTACAGTTTTCTACACCTGCTGGGGAACCAGTTTTCAGGAAAAAAAAAAAAAGAAGAAGAAGAAGGAGGGAAGAAAACAAAACCCATTGGGAACGGGTGGGCATTGGTGGTGTTTTTTTCAAGGTCTGTGAGGGAAAATAGCCAAAAACCTGTGTATAAAAGTATGTCTTTGAACACGGGATTTTTGTTTTCCAAGAACTTTCACTCGGCTAGCTTCTCAGCACCTTCTCCGACAGAGTACCTCATTGTCAGAGTGAACGTTTTGTGCTTCCACCTGCTCCACTTTCTGCTCTGAAGAAGATGGCGGGTTTTCCCAGCTTCCTTCCTGCTGGCTTTCTCCCCACTCTTCTCCTTCTCCAGGTGTCCACGTGGTGCTCCCCAGGTCAGTGTTCTCCCTCATACTTTTTATTTGTAGGTGTGTTTTCAGTGGTTCTTCTCATATAATGGGTCCATCAGTCCCAACTCTGCATCTTCTCAAACGAGTTATTTCTGGGGGAAACTGTGGCTGTGTCTGCTGCTAACAGAAGGCTTGAAGGGTTGGGTGAAGGGTGGGAGTGATCTCCTTCACATCAACACATCTTAATCCTTTGAGCAGACCTCGCAAAACTCATAGCTATAATATTTATCTAAGTCTTTATTGCGTACTACTGATTTTAGCCTGTTTAAATTTGATGTAACTGTTTGTTAAAACATACTTTGTAGGGCTTCCCTGGCGGCGCAGTAGTTGAGAGTCGGCCTGCCGATGCAGGGGATATGGGTTCGTGCCCCGGTCCGGGAAGATCCCACATGCCACGGAGCGGCTGGGCCCGTGAGCCATGGCCACTGAGCCTGTGTGTCCGGAGCCTGTGCTCCGCAATGGGAGAGGCCACAACAGTGAGAGGCCTGCGTACCACAAAAAACAAAACAAAAAACCACAAAACTCCCATACTTTGTAATGTTTTCACTGTCAAGAAAACCCAAGTCTGAGTACAAAGAATTTGAACTCAGGATCCCTAAGCTCTATCTGCTTATGATCTTGGACAACCCATCTATTCTTTCTGGGACATAAGTCCTTTCTTCATAAAATAAAAGGTCCCCTCAAGATGAAGTTTTCAGACTCCAGGTTTGAAGAGAACCAGCTATGAAGTCACGATAATGGCATTTTCTGTTATTGTCTCTTTAATTTGAGGTCAAAAAATAACACAAATAAGAGAGAAATACATTTGGGTCCCTACATAAAGAATGCAGGGGGGTCTACCATCTCATCCTGCCCCCTACCCCCATTCATTCCCCCAATTTGTCTTTAATTTTCATGCAGTGTCTGGGTTTTCCGTGAAGGGACCAGCTCAGCCCATCATGGTCCTGCTAGGGGCAGATGCCAGTCTGCCCTGCCAGCTGTCTCCTGAGCAGAGTGCAGCCCACATGCAGATCCAGTGGTACCGAGCCCAGCTCTCCTCCACAGTGCTTGTGTACCAGAATGGACAGGAACAAGGAGGGGAGCAAATGCTGGAGTACCGTGGCAGGACAGAGTTGGTGGGGGACTCCATTGGCAAAGGCGCGGTGGCCCTGCTGATCCAACACATCCGTGCCTCTGATGATGGCCAATATCGGTGTCATTTTAAGGATGGTCACATCTCCCAAGAAGCCATTGTGGAGCTGCGTGTGATAGGTAAGTTAACTGAGCACAGAATGTATGTGTCATGGTGTAAAGCAAAGGGAAGGGTGAGAACATATGGATTCCTAACTTGGCATTTCTTATGATCTTCCATATGTTTATATAATATTTTGCCTTGTAGAATGTCAATTTCCTAAACTGTACAGTGAGGATAAGACTATGTACTCTGCTTTTAAACAATAAAGGAGGCAATCCTTCTGAAGATATATTAGTATCCAAAAGATCACAAAAATTAACTAACTAGTATTAATTCAGATAGGTACTGAGGCCTTCAAATATTTTTGACCCAATCAGGAGAGAGAGACAACTTGTAGAATTAAACTCCTTTCTTCTAACTTTCATTGTCCCTGTTCTTTTTTCTTCTTGGAATGATCCCAAAGCTCTCTCAGTCCAAGTAAAGTGCAAAAGCATTAAGTTGATTTAAAAACTGAATCACAGGTAAGCGTAACTTTGGCCATGAGCAGTTTTGAATTCTGAGCTTCAGTTTGCTCATCAGCCTAGTGAAAGGCAGTTACACCTTCAGCCTCAGGGACTCCTGAATCCCGAGGACCACAGCCCTCAGGCACATGTCTTCTCTCCTCAGGCTTGGGCTCTGCCCCTCACGTTTACATGATGGGGCCTGAGGATCGCGGGATCTAAGTTCTGTGCTCCTCAGGTGGCTGGTTCCCAAAACCCAGGGTGCAGTGGAGCAACATGGTGGGAGTGAAGCTACCATCCCTCTCTGAGTCTCAGACCCAAGATGGAGATGGGCTGTTCTATGTGGAGGCATCGCTTGTGGTCACGGACAGCTCTCTGGACAATGTGACCTGCTCCATCCAGAACCCCTTCTCTGGCCAGGAGAAAGTGTCAGCCATCTTCCTCCCAGGTCAGTACGGCACAAACTCCAAGGCAGAATTGGGTGCATTAAGGGCAAGTAGGAGTGAAGGAAGGCTGAAGGGAGCCTTGAAGAGAGGGCAGGGCTTCCTCCAGGTCAGTCTCTCACTGTGTCTCCACATGCCTGTGTCAGAGCCCTTCTTCCCCAGGACGTCTCCGTGGCTGGGATGCTCCCTTTGCTGGTGCTTCTCCTCATCGGGATCAGCTACACTGGCTGGAGAGAACATAAAGCCAAAGAGAGAGAAGTAAAGAAAAGGCAGGAAGAATCTCATAACACAGAGGAGATGAAGAGAGAAAAACAAGTGGCACTTAGAGTCAAAAGTAAATCAGGGCAGCAGGTCAAATCAGAGGTTCATGGAAAAGCTGCAGATACAGGTTGTGTAGGGTGGATGGGGAAATAAAAGATTACTGAAGGATCCCAAGGAAAACGCAGGGTACCAAGAATTCTACAGAGCTGGGAGTCCTATGGAAAGGAGAAAATCATGTGGGAAGTTAGGAGGTCTGTGGGCAGTGGTCACGAAGCCTCCAAATTGCGGCTCAACCCACACCATGCCTTTTCACACCACTGTGCCTCAACCTGTTTCTCTTTGTGGAAATGTCTTCCCTTAACTTCTCTTCCTTTTTGTCCTTCAAGAATAGGCTTTAGAAACACCTAAGAAATCTTAAACTCCTATGAAGCATGGGCTCTCCTTCCTGTGTGACCCCATGATACTTCCCATGTTAACGTTTCTTAGTGCCCGTCCTTTTACATTTGACAAATATGTTTGCTAATCTTTCTCACCTACTTAACTATGGGACCCTTAAGAGAAGGTCAAATTGAATTCATTTAGCTACTCACCAAACTTAGGAGCAGCTAAAACCCAGTTTCATGGATTTTATATCTCCTCCTCTTCCAGTGAACCTCAAGGCAGAGCTTGGTGAGTCTTGTTTCTTCTCATGCCCTGTGTAGAAGTTGTTCCCCTTTTCACACCTGTTCTGGGTCTCTCATTGAATGTTGTTTCTTTCAGAAAGGCGAAAGGCATTATACAATGAAGGTAAGAGACTCTGTCATGTCAATTGATGTCCTGATGACCAACAGGTTCTCAGCTCCCTATCCTTAGAGGAAAAGACTAAAGGATTGAATGATGATTAGTGGAAGAGAAATAAGGGGAAGGAAGAAAAATTCAAGGCCCCAGATTAATGTCTCATCTTGTCTTACCTCTATTTTTTCTGTTTTAGATTGGAAGAAGGCCTTGCTATATCCTGGTACGTAACTCTATGGACCTAGTCTTGCCAAGTGCCTCTGGTATTCTGAGCATAATAAGCAGAGTCATAAACACACACACACACACACACACACACACACTTGAAAGTTGTGAAAATTTATTTGGTATCACTCTGTAGTATTTTGTATTTGGAGGCTCAAATAATCAGTTGTCTTCCAGAGCTAATGATGAAGGAGAAGTAATGGCGGCCTGGTCAGTCCCACCACATGGCTAGGGTAGGACTCAGCAAGAATTGTTAGCTCATCCACTATGAAGAAGGAAGGGACAGAACTCAGAGTGATTTTGATGAATAAAGAGAGATTTGGGAACAATAAAGACTATATTATATCAGCACTTCTATTCTACAAATAAAGTTTAAAAGAGCAGGAAATGTATTATATTTTATATTTGGAAAAATATATTAACTATGATTTCACTTATTTTACCTATTTGAAATAAAAAAGTAAAATTCAATATATAGGGAGAAGGTTTATGTGTAAAAAAGTTGAAAAACAACTTTTAAAAATATTTGAATATGATTTGCAAAAATATGTTTATCTGGTGGTGGGGAAATTGGCTATATTTATACCTTCTAAAATTTGTCCATGTATTCTGTGGGTTTATAACTTGTGTGTGTGTGTGTGTGTGTGTGTAATATAGAGTTGGACCTCAAAAGCACACCAGGTCATTTCTTGAATATGTATCTGTGCAAGTTTTATATGCCAGACATTGTGCTAAATGTTGGTGGTACAAACTATTATACTCTAACCCTGTGAAACAAAGTCCATTGGGGGAAGTAAGCCAGGAACCAGGCAACTACACACAGCCTGATAAGTGCTTTGATAAGAGGAGGTCCTCCCACGGATTAAAGTTGATTAAGCAGTTTCTGTTGAGTTTTCTTTCATGAGATACTGAAAAATAATCCCGTGTTTCTAAAGGAGTGAACAAAGTACTAAGAATGACTTTTGACTTTTAGTTCCAACTCTACCAATTACAGCTGAGAAATCAGGTTCTTTTCTCTTTTTTGAGCTCAGTGTCCTTATCTCTAAGACAAAAAGACTGGAATACATGATCTCAGATGTCCTCCTTGACTCATATATTCATAGATTCTATGCATCTGAGTGCTACACTTCTGACAGGAGCGCAGTTTAGTGAGAGACCACAGTGCTGCTCCAATCAAGAATTATGGATATGTCCTTATCTGCCTATTGTCCCAAGACTTTATGAGAATACCCAATCTTTAAATAAAATCACAAGTCCTGTCATAAGAGAAGTGGCCACAGGCAGAAGCAATTCTATTTCTCATGAGGAATCTGTCCCTGGAGAAAAATATAAGCAATCTGATTACAATCTGGGTCAAAGTAATAATGGCCCATTTAAATGCCTTAGTCATAAGCTTAAACTCTACTCTGAGGAGATCACAGGCTAGAAAAACTATAAATAAAATGGAATAGAATAAAATTAAATTAAATTTAAAAATACAGTTTATAGCTCTCATAGTGAGGAGGTCCATAAAGGTCTTGAGAGCATAGTAGAGGGACATGTAGAGCATTAGACCGTGCTCCAGGGGTCTCCAAACCTGGCTCAGACTGGAGAATACGCCCCAGCTTCGGGCTGAAATATGTGATAGTTTCTAGTGTGAGACAGAGCGCAGAAAGCATACTATTTGTCCTGTAGTTTCTGGATACTACCAGAGCTTGAGGGGTTTAGAGGAGGTGAGAATGTTGACAAGAGAAGGTGATGAGTCAGGGAAGGAAGCACCTTACCTCCTTTTCATTCCCTGGGTATGCTTCCGTCCCAGTTTCAACTTGTATTGCTCTTTTTCAGACTGGAGGAAGGAACAGTTCCAACCTGGTAAGTTGTTCTTTATCTTTTTGGCTCCCTTCCAACCTGCCCTCTGAGACCCCGCTTTTCTTTCCTAACATCAGCTCCTCGCTGAAAAGACAGGGGCACTATTGTTCTGGTAAAGAGAGGGAAGAAACATCAAAATCATTAAATATTAGCCTGAACTGAAAATTGCTGCTAGGCTTAGCTACTCTGGTCGTGATTCCATTTTCAATATATTGGCACAGCTTCCTCATCTATGGGGTCCACTTGGTTCTAAAACAGAAATTAAGATAGCCCCTCAGCTGAGGAGACCCCAAACTAAGTAAGAAGTGCTCAAAATAGCAATTCAGTTGTTCTTTGTAGAGAGGTCAGCTCACTTGGATCCTGTTACTAATTGAGGAACATAGGTCTAATTTGCAGAGGACATGGAAAGAACACCATTCTCCAATAAACACTTCAAGTCACCTGCTCACTCTGGCATTCTGCCAAGACACTGACCTATATAACTACATAGATAGGATAAGATAAGTAGCCTAGAACTCAAGATGAGAGCACATCAGCCGCCTCCCAGCACCACCTCCCCCAACACACATGTTCAGAGGGGATGCATTCTATCCCTACTCCTTACACATTTGCTCTGTTTTGTTAAGGTTTCCCTTGTAACAAAACAGTTACAGGGGAAACAGTTTTCTGAAATATACAATGTTGGCCTTTTCCTTTCCTTTTTTTTCTTCCAGCTCTTGTGACTCTAAATCATGAAAACTTTCATCAGGACAATTCTGACCCAGAGAGAGAAGAGAACATCAGAGAGGAAACACGGGTATTATTATGTAATAAGCAAGGAGACGGCAACCTTATCAAACTCGGTCAGAAAGAATTCACTTCAGGGAGACATTACTGGGAGGTGGACATTGAGGACACTGATGAGTGGACTCTAGGCATTTATGAGAAGCCCACAGAGAGGAGTGGGTTACTCAGCCATCTACAAAAGAAGAAGTTCAGCGTCTTAGAGAAGAAGGGACGTGAATACAGGGCTCTCACCTGTTCTCCCCCAGAAATTTTCCTGGAAGAGCCTCTCCTGATAGAAAAGTGTCCACGAAAGATTGTGATTTTCTTGGATTATGAGGATAGTGACATTTCTTTCTATAACATGACTGACAGAACCCACATCTTCTCTTTCACCCAGGCCAACTTCTCTGAGTCACTCTATCCTTACTTCAAACTTAAATCCATGGAGCTCTCCCCATCTGTACAATATTAAGTGACCTAGAAGAAGAACCTATAAACCATGAAGACAGTAGCCCATTCTCTGTAAGCCCTAGGACCACTGATTATGAGGCCTCTTGGCTTAAGGCTCCATGAAACTGCATGACCATAGTTTCTAACCACATCAGGCAGTGTTTCTCAAACAATCTACAGAGAAGAATCTTTTTTTTTCTTTTGGTTATTGTTGTAAATGTTTCTTGCATTATATATCACAGACATACTTTTCTGAATAAATTACTGGAAATAATGAAGTGAGTTAAAAACAGACATACAAGTGGTAATTTTATTATTAGATAAAATATAACTAATGTTTTCTGTTAATTTGCTCTAAAGTTTTGTAATACTATATTTCTGTATTTGTTTCATAAAGAACTAGTAAGAAAGGTTTTATAAATATGCACTGGTCTGAGGATCACACTTTAGTAGCACTGCTCAAGGAATAAAAATTAGATACACTTCCTCACATTTCTCAACACTGAATAAAAATGACAAAAGAGTTCTATTTTCAAATGTTGAAGTAGAAAAGTTAAACTGTAATTTGATAACAAGCTAAACTATATCTTAAATGCAAGGATAATTTTAGAAAGAAAAAAATAAATATCAATCACAATCCAATTCTAACTAATGTGGTGATGTGAACATGATGGAGGTCTGGGAAAACCAGAATCAACTGAGAGCAAATTGAGGTATTTATCCTATTGAATGATGAGAGAGAAAGGTGATTGCTTTGCTTAAGATGTTAATAAGGAGAATGACTGCTTTGTATTCTGGGGAATTCTAAGTATGTCCACCAGCAAAGGTAAGGAAAGGCCCTTCCTCTCCCCCCAATCAAAACTATCTATTGGGTTAAAATGAAATGATTAGAGGAAACAGTAACTAATACTTAAACAAGGGTGAGAAGGGAATGTCATCCTACCACCCAGACTAGAAAACCTTGTAAATGCAGTGGACACTGTGTAGAGTACCCACAAAAATCTTTCCCTAGTAATGGGGAATAATTAGCACTAGACTAAATATTGATCCAATATTGATGAACAAATTTAAAAGCAAGATTCTAATGGACCAAATTGTTTACAAGTATCTTAAATTCATTCCAGAGAAAAGCTCAACAGGATAAAAAAATCACACTGTCTGACATTCAATCAAAAATTACCAGGCAAGGAAAGAAGCAAGAAAATACAACATATAATGAACAGAAAATCAATACGTTAAAATTGACATGGAACTGGTACAGGTATTCAAATTTATAGACATGTTAAAACAGAAGTTATAACTGTATTCCAAATAGTTTAAAATATGTTCAAACAATTCACTAGAGATATACATTTAAAAGAAAGACCCAAATTGAACTTCTAGAAATGAAAAGTACAATGTGTGAGATGAAAATTTCACTGGATATGATTAATGGTAGATTAGTCATTGCATAAATAAATGGTTAGTGAACTTGAAGACATTAATTCAAACTATCTAAAATGAAATGTACAAAAAAAATTTAAAAAATGAAGAGTATCACTGCTTTGATGAAAAACTTTAAAGGGCCTAAAACAAAAGTAATTAGAGACCTTGAAGAGAGAGGTATGTGGACAGAAAAAAGATTTGAGAAAATGAGAGTCTAAAATATATTCTAAATTTGATCATTATAAACTCAAGATCCAAATATCACTCTTAGGGCAATTCCCTGGTGGTCCAGTGGTTAGGACTCCGTGCTCTCACTGCATGGTGCCCAGGTTCGACTTCTGGTTGTGAGAATAAGATCCCACAAGCCACACAGCAAAAAAAAAAAAAAAAAAAAAAAAGAAAGAAAGAAAAAAAATCACTCTTAGTCTGTTCAGACTGCTATATATATATATATATATATAACCGCCATAGACTCAGTGGTTTGTAAACAGTGTAAATTTATTTCTCACAGTTCTAGAGGCTAGGAAGGCATCCCATTAAGGTGAACAAGAATTAAAGTTTTACAATCTCACAACCACATGTTGAAACATTGTTACATTTTAAAATATATGGAAAATATCTATGGTCATCAATTGAGGCCTCATAAAAACTGCGGAGTCTAGATAATGTATTTATTAAATATAAGAATTCTTTAAATTCCTTAAGTTGAAATTGAACATGCATCTTGTTAAGCTGAATATATTCAGAAGTATCCTTTTACAGTGACAGATATTACCTGTGCCTTATGCACCTGGAAGGACTACAGAGCAGCTCCTGGCACATGAAAAAGCTTCCTGAAGTCTACATCATTTATAGACTCAAAGCCTCTTATACAGACAATACATACAGTATGCACACACACATCCCCACTCACACATACTATTAGAGATAATAAAGAAATTCAGCAAAGTTTAAGATCAACACACAAAATTCAGTTGTATTTCTACGCACTAGCAATGAACAATCCAAAGATAAAATTAAGAAAAAGTTTTAGTTATAGCAGCATCAAAATAATAAAATACTTAGGAATAAATATAATCAAGGAAGTGTAAGATTACAAATTGAAAATTACAAAATATGTTGGAAGAAATTAACAAAGACATAGATAAATGGAAAGATATTCTGTGTGCATGGATTGGAAAACTTAATATTTTTAAGATGATAATGCTATCCAAAGTGACCTACAGATTCAATGCAATCTTTGTCAAAATGCCAAACACATTTTTTGAAGAAATAGACAATCTGATTATAAAGTTCAGATGAAAGTTCAAGGGACCCAGAAAAGCCAAAACCATCTCAAGATGGTTTGATGAAGAACAAAGTTGGAAAACTCTCATCTCTCCATTTCAAAACTTACTACAAAGCTGCAGTGATCAATACAGTGTGGTTCTGGCATAAGGATAAACAAATAAGTCAATGGAATTTACTGAGAGTCCAGGATAAGCTCATAATTTTATGGTCAACTGATTTTTGACAAGCATCAAAAAATCACTTCATCCATTTGATAGGAAAAGAATAGCCTTTTCAATAAATAGTGAAGAAACAATAAACATCCACAGGCAAAAGAATAAAGTTGCCCTCTATCTCACATCATATATAGAACATCAACTGAAAATGGATTAAAGATCTAAATGTAAGCATACGTGTAAATCTTGACTTAGGCACTGGCTTCTTAGATATTATACCAAGAGCACAACCAAACAGAGGAAAAATAAATAAATTTGACTTTATTTAAAGTTTTGTGTCTGAAAAGATACTATCAGGGGTTTCCCCTGGTGGAACAGTGGTTAGGAATCCACCTGCCAACACCAGGGACACGGGTTCAAGCCCTGGTCCAAGAGGATCCCACATGCTGAGGAGCAATTAAGCCTGTGCACCACAACTACTGAGCCCGCGTGCTACAACTACTGAAACCTGCGTGCCTAGATCCCGTGCTCTGAAACAAGATAAGCCACCACAATGAGAAGCCTGCGCACCTCAACAAAGAGTAGCCCAAACTGGCTGCAGCTAGAGAAAGACTGTGCACAGCAACAAAGACCCAATGCAGCCAAAAATAAATAAAATAAATAGATTTTTGAAAAAGAGACTATCAAAAAAGTGAAGAGGCAACTCATAGAAAGGGAAAAAATATTTACAAATTATTTATCAGAGTTTAGTATGAAGAATATATAAAGATTCTTAATGTTAAACAATAAAAAGCAAAGCAATTCAATTTTTTAAATTAACAAATGATTTGAATAGACATTCGTCTGAAGAAGATGTGCAAATGGTCAATAAGCACATGAAAAAATGTACAACACAATTAGTCATTTGGGAAATGTAAACCACAATGTAATATCACACATACCCTCTAGAATGTCTGTCCTATGCCCTCCCTACACCCCCGCAAAAAAAAAAGAAAATAACAAGTATTGGAAAGGATGTGGAGAAATTAGAAATCTCATAGAGCTATGCAAGTCAAAACTACAATGATGTATCACCTCACATTGGTCAGAATGGCCATCATCAAAAATTCTACAAACAAATTCTGGAGAGGGTGTGAGGAAAAGGGAACCCTTCTACAGCGTTGGTGGGAATGTAAACTGGTACAGCCACTATGGAGAACAACATGGAGATTCCTTAAAAAACTAAAATAGAGCTACCGTATGATCCTCCTGGGCATGTATCTGGAGAAAGCCATAATTTGAAAAGATAAATGCACCCCAATGTTAATTGCAGCACTATTTACAATAGCCAGGACATGGAAGCAACCTAAATGTCCATCAACAGAGGAATGGATAAAGAAGATATGGTACGTATATACAATGGAATATCACTCAGCCATAAAAAAGAACGAAATAATACCATTTGCAGCAACATGGATGGACCTAGACATTGTCATACTGAGTGAAGTTAAGTGAGACAAAGACAAATATCATATGATATCGCTTATATGTGGAATCTAAAAAAAGAGCAAAAATGAACTTATCTACAAAAAAGAAATAGAGTTATAGATGTAGAAAATAAACTTACGGTTACCAGGGGGTAAGGAGGGGAGGGATAAATTGGGAGATTGGCATTGACATGTACACACTTTTATATATAAAATAGATAACTAGTAACGACCTACTGTATAGCACAGGGAACGCTACTCAGTACTCTGTAATGGCTTATATGGGAAAAGAATCTAAAAAAGAGTGGATATATGTATACATATAACAGATTCACTTCGCTGTACACCTGAAACTAACACAACATTATAAATCAACTATACCCCAATAAAATTTAAAAAAAATTTATACATTGCTTGTTGCATGAAAAATGGCACAATCACTGTGGAAAACAGTCTGGAAGTTTCTCAAAAAGTTATACATAGAACTACCATCACTCTGTAATTTCACTCCAAGTTATATACCCAAGAGAGATTAAAGTATATATTCACAAAAAATGTGTACAAAAATGTTCATAGCAGCATTTTTCTCAATGGCCAAAAAAGTGGAAAGAACCCAAATGTCTATCAATGCATACACAAAATGTGGTACAGCCACACAATGGCACATTTTTCCACCATAAAATTAATGTGGACCCATGTAAGGATTAGAAATATACAAAGCAGAGTCTAGGTTTACATTTACAGGCAGAATTTGAGAAAGATAGAGGTTAGTCCTAAATTTGGACTGCAGAAGTATAATCCTGGAGCAAGGACTGGAATCAACAGATAAAGTTTGGGGAAAAAGGAAAGGAACCCAGAATCACTGCCTACTCTGTAACAATCCTGGCTTAAGTTTTATTGGTTTTCATAGATTGTCAAGTGAACATAAAATTTCTTCCTTTTCCAGCACTAGATAGTCTCACTGGGCTTTATCTGCATGAAGGGAAAAAAAAGCCACTTATCAACTGAACTTTGTGTGTATATGTGATAATTTGTCTGTGCATTCAAGTGAGCAAATGGATACCTTCAACTAAAATATTGTTTTATCACCCTACAAGGGCAAAAGTCCAGAATCTCCTTCCCTGCTTCTGAGATACTCCATACTCTACCTGGCTACAGAGCTCAGGAGCAAGAAACGTGCTTCACGTGTCTGAAGCTCTCTGCCCCAAGGATACTGCCCTGGGTGATATAGTCCCTCTCTTCTGTACTGGTATAGGAAGCACAAAGACATTGCAAACTCTGGCAATCCAGATCAGAATAAAGCCGGGAATTTCCTGTGGACCAAGAGTGACAGACATGAAACAAATGCCCTTCTGACTCAATGAGTTGGTTTAGAAAACTGTTTACAAACTCTGAGAGTTAAGTTTGATTTTTTGTTACTGTTATTGTTTGTTTTTATATGTATATATGAATCTATGTATCTAGAGTCTCTGTAAAAGTATTTGGGCCACAAAGATAGAGCAGACCACAGGGTACAAGGCCTAGGGGTTGGAGCTGTTACTCTGAGGTCTGGTCAGCCTGTCTTCTCATTCCCTAATTAGCCATCTTTAAATAGTTCTTACCTCACCAATCTATCTCTCATTATATACTGATTTTTCTTCCACCTCTTTCTTCTACCTCACTTCTTTCAGTACACTTTAATTTGTGGATACTATCACTCTTCCCATATTTCTCCTCTTCATATCTGTGATGCTTCTGGTAATATGCTTCCTGCATATTCTGAATCTTCTCTCTACTCCAGACTCACAATTCAAACTCCTTGAGTAATCTCACTTTAATCCATTCATTTTTATATTCCAAAAGTAGGAAAAAATCACCTTGTAAAATTGAAAACCAATACTCTCATACTGGGCACCTTGCAAAATAACGAAATCAAACCTTTAAAATAATATATTGATATGGAATTTTAAGTGGATATTAATATGCATGATCAAAACATTTTAATGTGCACTATTTGGAGGTTCTAAGGGTGGAGTGGAAATCCAGTCTCTAGTGATTATAGCTCCAGTTCATATTAAGTAGTGAAAAAGTATATAAAATGAGACTTTGAACAAATGATTAACCTTTTCTGTCTTGAAAGATAAACAACGATTTGACAAAGTTTACAGGTTACCAATGTCTGTTCATGCACAACTGGTGAATGAGGAAAGGTTTACCCGAATAAGAAAAGCTATTTCTTGCCATTAATGGGGTGGCATTCAAGTTACCTTCACATAAGATTTATACACTTTTTTTGCTTCTATGGATATGATTATCACTGTGAACTGCTTGATGCTTCCTCTGAGAGTAGACATGTTATCTTCACTTACTCTGGTCCACATGATGTAACACACTCATTGTCCACCAAGGCAAGAGTATCCTTCATAGCCACACAAATTCATAAATCAATTTACCCAAGCTCTCCCCAGTATCAATTCAATGTCTCCTTTCTGGAGAGAGATGGGGGTTGCCTGAACTCTGGGGGAGGCCCAAGCTCTGCTGTGTATCTAGAGTGTCCTTGAAAGGAAGGAACTAAGAAGTAACATTGTTTGATCAGTGAGTCCACCATAAACACATCTGAAGTGGATTTTTTAGATATCCATCTTGGAATAATTTATGCAATATCAGTCTGGCCATATGTATATAAATCCTGATAGCAATCACATGTTATTTCATGTATTAGAAGCCACACAAAAATGGTAAGTCAGAATCATCTTGTGATCTAAAGGGAATACCCCCCCTTAAAATAATTTACCCTTGAGTTGAGAACAGAGGTGAGCATATTCTGAGCTTCTCAGTGCGGAAGTAATCTCCAAGCAAGAGATGTCAATGTACTTTTCTATGGTCATATTTTTAGCTAGAGTTCTTTGCTTAGTGCTGGGAAATTGAATTTGAAAAAAATTTAATAAGGAGTATGTCAAAGGTATAATATACAGAATTGTGAAGGGTCTGAACACTTGGAATAAGTTGAAAATTTAAAGGGACTAATGACATTTAGCTTTGAATGGAGAAAATTGTGGAGAAGGTAAAAGCTGTTTTCATATATTGGAAGTCCTTAACATTCAGCAATCAGAATAAGTACTGAAAATGTTAAAATAGCCATCTTAGATCAAATGGTGAATAGCTTTTTTTTTAAAGAACCAACTTTTTGTTTCATTGCTTTTCACTATTGTTTTTCTACTGTTTGTCTTCACTCTAATATTTATTATTTTCTTTCTTCTGCTAGCTGTGGGATAAATCTGTTCTTTTTTTAAAAGTCCCTTAAATTGTGAAGTTTAATTGTGATTTGGTATGTTAATTCTTCTTTTAATAGCTTACAGCCATAAATTTCCCTGCTTTCACTGTATCTCAGACGTTGGATGTGTTGCATTTTTGTTTTCATTGGACTCAAGATATTTGCAAAATTTTCTTTTGTTACTTCTTCTTTAACTCATTGGTGTTTAAGAGTGTGTTGCTTAATTTCTACATAATTGTGAATTTTCCAGTTAAAAAAATTTTTTTTAACATCTTTATTGGAGTATAGTTGCTTTACAGTGGTGTGTTAGTTTTTGCTTTATAACAAAGTGAATCAGTTATACATATACATATGTTCTCATATCTCTTCCCTCTTGCATCTCCCTCCCTCCCACCCTCCCTATCCCACCCCTCTAGGTGGTCACAAAGCACTGAGCTGATCTCCCTGTGCTATGCAGTTGCTTCCCACTAGCTATCTATTTTATGTTTGGTAGTGTATATATGTCCCTGCCACTCTCTCACTTTGTCACAGCTTACCCTTCCCCCTCCCCATATCCTCAAGTCCATTCTCTAGTAGGTCTGTGTCTTTATTCCCGTCTTACCCCTAGGTTCTTCATGACCTTTTCTTTTTTCTTAGATTCCATATATATGTGTTAGCATATGGTATTTGTTTTTCTCTTTCTGACTTACTTCACTCTGTATGACAGACTCTAGGTCTATCCACCTCACTACAAATAACTCAATTTCGTTTCTTTTTATGGCTGAGTAATATTCCATTGTATATATGTGCCACACCTTCTTTATCCATTCACCTGATGATGGACACTTAGGTTGCTTCCATGTCCTGGCTATTGTAAATAGAGCTGCAATGAACATTTTGGTACATGACTCTTTTTGAATTATGGTTTTCTCAGGGTATATACCCAGTAGTGGGATTGCTGGGTTGTATGGTAGTTCTATTTTTAGTTGTTTAAGGAAGCTCCATACCGTTCTCCATAGTGGCTGTATCAATTTACATTCCCACCAACAGTGCAAGAGTGTTCCCTTTTCTTCACACCCTCTCCAGCATTTATTGTGATTTATGTCATAGAGTGTTCTGCCTATGTTTTCCTCTAGGAGTTTGATAGTGTCTGGCCTTATATTTAGGTCTTTAATCCATGTTGAGTTTATTTTTGTGTATGGTGTTAGCGAGTGTTCTAATTTCATTCTTTTATGTGTGGCTGTCCAGTTTTCCCAGAACCACTTATTGAAGAGGCTAAACATTTGTTTTTTAAACCATTAATTTGTTGCCTTTGTTACAGCAGCCATAACAAATGAATACACTCTATTTTTATCGCAAGAATTCCATTGAACTTTTCACTTTTCACTTTTTTATGTATACATAAATAAACACATACATAGTGGAGTCTGCAATTCTTAAATTAATTAACTTATTTATAAATCAAGAAAGAATTGATTGAAAATGGGAACAATGAAAAGAAACAAATATATGAGGAAATATGAAGAGTTATTCAACAACTAATAGAAGAGAATCTTCCAGATATGAGGAAAAATAAAGGATTCTTCAGATTAAAAAGGGTTGATAGTTGGTCAAAATAATGGAGAACCTGAAGAAATCTTCAAATAAATCTCTAAGAAAAGATCACCTGTATAAGGACTAGCATCAAACTAGCATCTCGTTTCCCATCAGCAGCATTATGTAATAGTAACCAGTGGAATAAAAATGCCTTCTAATTTCTGAGGCGATAAAGAATTTAATATTTAGCTAAAATATAAATAATATTTTAGAAAAATAATACTTAAGATATGCATGGTCTCAGAAATTTATTCCTACTGCACACTCTCTTAGGAAAATATTGAAGATAATACTCCACAGAAATGAGAGCCTAAACTAAGAAAGTGGATTCAGTCCAGTTGAATAGTGAAAAGAATTCCAAAGTAAAAAAATGGGCAGGAGATTTAAAGAAAAGTGTTCAAGACTGGGGAAACTGTGATTCCATCAAAATTATAAATTGGAATTAAAGAATCTATTTCTGGCAAGTTTTAGCTGGAAAGGTTTGTATTAAAGGATATTACAGAGAGAGATTCAAGATGGCAGAGGAGTAGGTGGATGTGGAGTTCATCTCTCTCCACGGATGCATCAGGAATACATCTATAGATGGAACAATTCTCACCGAATACTGGCTGAAAACTAGAAGAAGACGTTGGACACAGGAAAGGACTGTAAATATCCCTGCATAACTGGGTAGAATGGAAAAAAAGAAGGGAGAAGGAGGAGGAGAGGAAGTGGGACGGGACCTGAACCCCAGGGCGGGGGAGCTGAAACAGAGGAGAGATTCCCGAATTCGGGGAAACCCCCTGTCTGATGGGGAAATTGATTGGTACAGAAGGGAAGCATTTGAGGCGGTCAGAATAGGGTGAAGCAGCCGATCTGTAGCAGACGGGACAGAGTGAGAAACACAAGAAATTCACAGATGGTCCGTACCACGACCCTACTGGACTGGGACTTGTGTTCACAGGTGTGCAAAGGGGCTGGGAGCTGGTGAGTGGGAATTGGAGAACAGGCCCAGAGTGAGAACTGCCGTTGGCTGTGGGGAGTTGGACTGAGGGGACGGGAGGGAGGACATCTGCAGCAGGGCATGCCTATGGAGGAAGACTGGACTGCCATGGAAGAAGGGCGCTACTGCTGAGTCACATGCAGGGGGAGGAGCCACTATTGTAGCCTCTCTCTCCCCACATGCCGGTACCTACTGATGAAAATAAAGGAAGCCCGCTCAGGGCTGGCTCTTGTGAGCCGGCTGACAGCAATAAAAAAGTCCCCTCAGAGCTGGCCCTCACACACTGCCTGCAGGGCAATAATAATAAAAAAAAAGCTCCCTCAGGGCTGGCCCCCACATGCCTTCTGCCAGGTGCCAGAAAAATCCACGGACAGGGCTGGCTTTCACGTGCCTTAATGCTGGGCACCAGAAAAGGCCCTCACTCAGGCCATATCTCTTGTGTCTGTGGCCACCGGTTTGCCTCTGCATTTGGTGCCACCGGGGCTCCTGCGATCCAAGCGGTCATACCACCTCTGTGCCCGGTCCTCACAGGGGCAGACCCAAGAGCTCCAAGGCAGCCTCAGGACCAGACTCCTGTGGGTGGACCACATGCAGAGGTAGGGATAAAACCAAAGCTGAACCCCAGAGATGGGGCAACTAAGGAATAGGATGGAAAATCTTTCCATCAACTGTACAAGCTGCAGATTAAATCCGCATGATCAGCTAAGTAGACCCTGTGTCTATGGAATATCTGAGTAGACAATGACTGTTCCCACAAATGAAAATGGTCTAGCTCTGGCAGCTCTGGACTTTGGGGGCAAGTACACACAGGAACTGGGCCAGATCAGAGTCTGAGTGGTCCCCACAGGCCCACAGCAGATCTAGAGACCAGCCCAGAGGCAGAGGAGAACCTCTTGGGGAGGCAGAGGTGGGCTGTGGCTCACAGCATGTGCAAGGACACTTAGAGAGGAGACCCCAGGGAAAGATAATTATGACTATTAATTTTATTATGTTTTGATTCATTCTGCTGTTGGTTCTAGCTTTTTTTGGGTTTCTTTTTCTTTCTTTTGTCATTGTTTTAGTTTTTTTAATTTAGTCTTTTGGGATCTCCATGTTTTATAACATATTTTTATACATTTCTATTTTTAATTTGCTTTTTGGTCATTCTGTGTTCTTTTCCCTTATTTTTTTCTTCCTCTTTTTCTTTAATATATTTCTCTCTTCTTTTTTAAATTTCCATTTCTACTTTGCTTTTCTGTTGTACTGCCTTTTTAAAATTTAATTTAATTTTATTATTATTATCTTTTTAATCTTTTTTATTGGTTTGTTCTGTTTCCTTGCTTTATTCTTCAGTAAGCACACTGCTTTGGTTTTGTTTTTAGGTTATGTGTCTTTGTTAGTTTTAATCCTTATTGATTTCATTTTTGACTTCTATTTGTCTGGTTGTTCTCTTGCTTTTTGTTGTATTTGGCTCTGTTTTTGTTTCTTTTACATGTGTGGTGTTTCCTTGTTTCTGTTTTTGTTTGTTTTCACCATTTCTCTGGGGGTTTATCTTTTTTTTCTTCAATATATTTTATATATCTTTATATTTCTGTTTCTGCATTGCTTTTCTGTTGTTCTGTGTTCTTTCCCCTTTCTCTTTTTATTTCTTTTTCTTTTATATCATTTTTGTCAGTTTTGTTTCTTTGCTTCATTCTTCAGTTGGCACTCTGCTTTGGTCTTGTTTCTGATTTTGAGTTTTTGTCAGCTTTCTTCTTAATTGTTTGATTTCATTCTTAGGTTCTTTTGTTTATCTGGTTGTTCCCTTGCTATTTGACTTTTTGGTTTTGTTTTTGTTTCTTGTGTGTGTGTGTGTGTGTGTGTGTGTGTGTGTGTGTGTTTCCTTGTTTCTGTTTCTGTTTGTTTGATTTTACTTTTTACCACTTGCCTGGGATTTTGTTAGTCTTTTTTTTTTAATCCCCTTTATTGCCAGGACAAGCCACTTGTGTTGTCTTGGTACCTTGACCAGAAGTCGGGCCTGAGGCTCTGGAGTGGAAGCACCAAGTCCAGGATGCTGGATGATTAGAGAATACCCTGTCCCAGGGAAGACTAACCACCAAGAGCTCTCATGGAGGCCTCTATCTGAATCCAAGACCCAGTTCCACCCAACTGCCAGCAGCTCCCAGTGCTGGACACCTCACACCAAACAACAAACAAGACAGGAACACAAACTCACCCATCAACACAGAAACTATCTAAAGTCATACTAAGCTCACAGATACCCCAAAACACACCACCTGACATGACCCTGCTCATTAGAGGGAAAAGACCCACCTCCACCCACCAGAATGCAGGCACCAGTCCCTCCCCTCAGGAAGCCTACACAAGACACTAGAAGAACCCCATCACCAGGGGCAGAGAACAGAAGCACAAGGAACTACAACCCTGTAGCCTAGGGAAAGGAGACCTCAAATACTGCAAATTAGACAAAATGAGAAGACACAAATATCTTACAGAAAAAGGAGCAAGGTAAAACCTCACAAGACTAACTAAATGAAGAGGAAGTAGGCAAGCTATCTGAAAAAGAATTCAGGGACTTCCCTGGTGGCACAGTGGTTAAGAATCTGCCTGCCAATGCAGGCAACACAGGTTTGAGCCCTGGTCTGGGAAGATCCCACATGCCACAGAGCAACTAAGCCCATGTGCCACAACTACTGAAAC
The DNA here is from genome assembly GCF_937001465.1 of Orcinus orca. Lineage (NCBI taxonomy): Eukaryota > Metazoa > Chordata > Mammalia > Artiodactyla > Delphinidae > Orcinus > Orcinus orca. The sequence goes on from NC_064568.1 coordinate 81,732,569, forward strand.
TGCACTCTAGAGCCTGTGAGCCACAAATACTGAGCCCATGTGCCACAAATAGTGAAGCCTGTGTGCCTAGAGCCCATGCTCCAGAACAAGAGAAGCCACTGCAATGAGAAGCCTGTGCACTGCAACAAAGAGTAGGCCCTGCTCGCCACAACCAGAGAAAAGCCCACATGCAGCAATGAAGACCCAACACAGTCAAAAATAAAATAAAATAAATTAATTTAAAAAATAAGAATTCAGAGTAATGATAGTAAAGATGATACCAAATCTTGGATATAGAATAGAGAAAATATAAGAAACATTTAACCAGGACCTAGAAGAACTAAAGAGCAAACAAACAGTAATGAACAACACAATAATTGAAACTAAAAATACTCTAGAAGGAATCAATAGCAGAATAACAGAGGCAGAAGAATGGATAAGTGAGCTGGAAGAGAGAATGGTGGAAATAACTGCCACACAGCAGAATAAACAAAAAAGAATGAAAATAAATGAGGACAGTCTTAGAGATTTCTGGGACAACTCTAGGCACACCAATATTCGAAATATAGGCATCCCAGAAGAAGAAGAAAAAAAGAAAGGGTCTGAGAAAGTATTTGAAGAAATTATAGTTGAATACTTTCCCAACATGGGAAAGGAAATAGTCAATGAAGTCCAGGAAACACAGAGAGTCCCATACAGGATAAACCCAAGGTGAAACAAAGACACATATTAATCAAACTAACAAAAATTAAACACAAAGAAAAAATATTAAAAGCAGCAGGGAAAAGGAACAAATAACATACAAGGGAATCCCCATAAGGTTAACAGCTGATCTTCCAGCAGAAACTGTACAGGCCAGAAGGCAGTGGCAAGATATATATAAAATGATGAAAGAGAAAAATCTACAACCAGGATTACTCTACCCAGCAATGATCTCATTCAGATTTGACTGAGAAATTAAACTTTTACAGACAGGGAAACGTTAAGAGAATTCAGCACCAACAAACCAGCTTTACAACAAATGCTAAAGGAACTTCTCTAGGCAGGAAACACAAGAGAAGGAAAAGACCTACAAAAACGAACCCAAAACAATTAAGAAAATGGTAATAGGAACATACATATCAATAATTACCTTAAATGTAAATGGATTAAATGCCTCAATCAAAAGACACAGACTGGCTGAATGGATGCAAAAACAAAACACACATATACGCTGTCTACAAGAGACCCACTTCAGAATTAGGGACACATACAGACTGAAAGTGAAAGGATGGAAAAAGATATTCCATGCAAATGGAAGTCAAAAAAAAGCTGGAGTAGCAATACTCATATCAGACAAAATAGACCTTAAAATAAAGACTGTTACAAGACACGGAAGGACACTACATAATGATCAAGGGATCAATCCAAGAAGATATAACAATTGTAAATATCTATGCACCCAATATAGGAGCTACTCGATACATAAGGCAAATGCCAACTGCCATAAAAGGGGAAATCAGCAGTAACACAATAAGAGTCGGTGACTTTAACACCCCACTAAACACGAATGGACAGATCATCCAAACAGAAAATAAATAAGGAAACACAAACTTTAAATGACATATTACACCAGGTGGACTTAATTGATATTTATAGGACATTCCATCCAAAAACAACAGAATACACTTTCTTCTCATGTGCACACAGAACATTCTCCAGGATAAATCACATCTTGGGCCACAAATCAAGCCTCAGTAAATTTAAGAAAATCAAAATCATATCAAGCATCTTTTCTGACCACAACACTATGAGACTAGATATCAATTACAGGAAAAAAAACTGTAAAAAACACAAACACATGGAGGCAAAACAATACACTATTAAACAACCAAGAGATCACTGAAGAAATCAAAGAGGAAATAAAAATTACCTAGAGAGAAATGACAACGAGAACACAATGATCCAAAACCTATGGGATGCAGCAAAAGCAGTTGTAAGAGGGAAGTTTATAGCTATACAAGCCTACCTCAAGAAACAAGAAAAACCTCAAATAAACAATCTAAACTTACACCTAAAGGAACTAGAGAAAGAAGAATAAACAAAAACCAAAATTAGTAGAAAGAAGGAAATCATAAAGATTAGAGCAGAAATAAATGAAATAGAGACAAAGAAAACAATAACAAAGATCAATAAAACTAAAAGTTGGTTCTTTGAGAAGATAAACAAAATTGATAAACCTTTAGCCAGCCTCATCAAGAAAAAGAGGGAGAGGTCTCAAATCAATAAAATTAGAAATGAAAAAGGAGATGTTACAATGGACAGCACAGAAATACAAAGCATCCTAAGAGAACAGTACAAGCAACTCTATGCCAATAAAATGGAAACCTGGAAGAAACGGAAAAATCCTTAGAAAGGTATAACCTTCCAAGACTGAACCAGGAAGAAATAGAAAATATGAACAGACCAATTACAAGTAATGAAATGGAAACTGTGATTAAAAATCTTACAACAAACAAAAGTCCAGAACCAGGTGGCCTCACAGGTGAATGCTATCAAACATTTAGAGAAGAGCTAACACCCATTCTTCTCAAACTCTTCCAAAAAATTGCAGAGGAAGGAACACGTCCAAACTCATTCTAGGAGACCACCATCATGCTGATACCAAAACCAAAGATACTACAAAAAAAGAAAATTACAGACCAATATCACGGATGAACATAGAAGCAAAAATCCTCAACAAAGTGCTAGCAAACAGAATCCAATAGCACATTAAAAATATTATACACCATGATCAAGTGGGATTTATCCCAGGGATGCAAGGATTCTTTAACATATGGAAATCAATCAATGTGATACACCGTATTAACAAACTGAAGAATAAAAATCATATGATCATCTCAATAGATGCAGAAAAAGCTTTTGACAAAATTCAACACCCATTTATGATAAAAAAAAAAACTCTCTTGAAAGTGGGCATAGAGGGAACCTGCCCCAACATAATAAAGATCATATACGACAAACTCACAGCCAACATCATTCTCAGTGGTGAAAAATAGAAAGCATTTCCTCTAAGATCAGGAGCAAGACAATGATGTCCACTGTCGCCACTATTATTCAACATAGTTTTGGAAGTTTTAGCCAGGACAATCAGAGAAGAAAAAGAAATTAACGGAATACAAATTGGAAAAGAAGAAGTAAAACTGTCACTGTTTGCAGATAATGTGATCCTATACATAGATAATCCTAAAGATGCCATCAGCAAACTTCTAGAGCTAATCAATGAATTTGGTAAAGTTGCAGGATATAAAATTAATGCACAGAAATCTCTTGCATTCCTATACACTAACAATGAAAGGTCAGAAAGAGAAATTAAGGAAACAATCCCATTCACCATTGCAACAAAAAGAATAAAATAACTAGCAATAAACCTACCTAAGGAGGTAAAAGACCTGTACTCAGAAAACTCTAAGTCACTGATGAAAGAAATCAAAGATTATACAAACAGATGGAGAGATATACCATGTTCGTGGATTGGAAGAATCAATATTTTGAAAATGACTCTTCTATGCAAAGCAATCTACAGATTTAATGCCATCCCTATCAAATTACCAACGGCATTTTTTACAGAACAAGACCAAAAGAATCCTGAAATTTGTATGGAGACACAGAAGACCCCGAATAGCCAAAGCAATCTTGAGGGGAAAAAAAGTATCTGGAGGAATCAGACTCCATGACTTCAGACTATACTACGAAACTACAGTAATCAAGACAATATGGTACTGGCACAAAACAGAAATATAGATCAATGGAACAGGATAGAAATCCCAGAGATAAGCCCATGCACATATGGTCACCTTATCTTCGATAAAGGAGGCAAGAATATACCATGGAGAAAAGACAGCCTCTTCAATAAGTGGTGTTGGGAAAACTGGACAGCTACATGTAAAAGAATGAAATTAGAACACTCCCTAACACCATAAACAAAAATAAACTCAAAATGTATTAAAGAACTAAATGTAAGACCAGACACTATAAAACTCTTAGAGGAAAACATAGGAAGAACATTCTTTGACATAAATCACAGAAGATCTTTTTTGACTCACCTCCTAGAGAAATAGAAATAAAAACAAAAATTAAAAAATGGGACCTAATGAAACTTAAAAGCTTTTGCACAGCAAAAGAAACTATAAACAAGACAAAAAGATAACCCTCAGAATGGGAGAAGGTATTTGCAAAGGAATCAATGGACAAAGGATTAACCTCCAAAATATATAAACAGCTCATGCAGCTCAATATTAAAAAAAAAAGAAACCCAATCCAAAAATGGGCATTAGACCTAAATAGACATTTCTCCAAAGACATACAGATGGCCAAGGGGCACATGTAAACTGCACAACATCAATAAGTATCAGAGAAATGCAAATCAAAACTACAATGTGGTATCACCTCACACCTGTTAAAATGAGCATCATCAGAAAATCTACAAAAAAAAATGTTGGTGAGGGTGTGAAGAAAAGAGAACCCTCTTGCACTGTTGGTGGGAATGTAAATTGATACAGCCACTATGGAGAACAGTATGGAGTTTCCTTAAAAAACTAAAAATAGAATTACCATATGACCCAGCAATCTCACTACTGGGTGTATACTCAGAGAAACCATAATTCAAAAAGACACATGCACTCCAATGTTCTTTGCAGCACTATTTACAATAGTCAGGTCACGGAAGCAACCTAAATGTCCATCAACAGACAAATGGATAAAGAAGATGTGGTACAGGTTCTGTTGGGGAAGACGGCAGCGGCCAAGAGCACCCTTCTCTTCTTGCGGCCAGGGACTTCTGACTGAGCCTTCCCGGGAAGAGCGGTGACTGCAGGCGCCCTGCATCCCAGGAGCCCTAACCAACTTGGTTCCTCAATTAATGGTGGGGAAGGGCATATCCTCTTGTGTAGGACTCAGGCTCTCCCTGCTGTCAGGATGAGGGCTCAGGGGGAAACCGAGGAGTCCGAAAGTGTGAGCAAGATGAGTTCTCTCTTGGAATGGCTCCATGCAAAATTTAACCAAAGTAGAACTTGGAGTGAAACCATTAAGCTTGTGCATCAAGTCATGTAACATCTTTACCAGCAATGACTGACTGGAGTCTATAGCAAGCCAGAATGGACTGGGCTGTCATCTCAGTGCCAGTGACACTGAATGTTACATCACATCAGATATGTTCTATGTGGAAGTGCAGTTAGATCCTACAGGACAGGTTTGTGATGTAAAAGTGGCTCACCATGGAGAGAATCCTGTGATCTGTCCAGAGTTTGTACAGCAGCTAAGGGGGAAAAATTTTGATGAATTTTCTAAGCAACTTAAGGGTCTTGTTAATCTTTATAACCTTCCAGGGGATAACAAACTGAAGACCAAATGTTCTTGGCTCTCCAATCCCTAGAACAAGATCTATCTAAAACGGCAGTTATGTATTGGAAAGTAACGAATGCTGGTCCCTTGGATAAGATTCTTCATGGAACTGTTGGCTATCTCACTCCAAGAAGTGGGGGTCATTTAATTAACTTGAAGTATTATGCTTCTCCTTCTGACATGCTGGATGATAAGACTACATCCCCTATCGTTTTGCACAAGAATAATGTTCCTTGATCTTTGGGCATGAATGCATCAGTGACAATTGAAGGAACATCTATTATGTATAAACTCCCAACTGCACCATTAATTATGGGGTCACATCCAGTTGACAACAAATGGACTCCCTCCTTCTCCTCAATCACCAGTGCGAAGAGTGTGGATCTTCCTGCCTGTTTCTTCTTGAAATTTCCCCAGCCAATCCCAGTATCTAGAGCATTTGTTCAGAAACTTCAGAACTGCACAGGAATTCCATTGTTTGAAACCCAGGCAACTTATGTACCCATCTATGAACCGATCACTCACTTTGAGATGTCAAAGGACCCTGACCTTGTATCTTTGAATCACAACATGTGATTTTATGCTGCTGTTCCAGGTCAGCCACACTGCTATTTCCTCAACAAGGATGCTCCACTTCCAGATGGTAGAAATCTACCAGGAACCTTGTTAGCAAAATCACCTTTCAGCACACTGGCTGGGTTCCCCTTATCCTGAATCTGATCAGACACCAAGGGGCTTAATACACCCTAATTGGAAGCTGTGTCAAAAGAACTATTCTGAAAGAAGATTCTCCTGGGTTCCTCCAATTTGAAGTGTGTCCGCTCTCAGAGTCCCGTTTCAGCATATCTTTTCAGCACCCTGTGAATGACTCCCTGGTGTCTGTGGTAATGGATATACAGGACTCAAAACATGTGAGCTGTAAACTCTACAAGGGACTGTCAGATGCACTCATCTTCACAGATGACTTCATTGCCAAAGTTGTTCAAATATGTATGTCCATCCCTGTAACAATGAGGGCTATTTGGAAGAAAGCTGAAACCATTCAGACCAACACCCCAGCACTGTCCCTCATTGCAGAGACAGTTGAAGACATGGTGAAAAAGAACCTGCCTCTGGCTAGCAGCCCAGGGTATGGCATGACCACAGGCAACAACCCAATGAGTGGTACCACTACACCAACCAACACATTTCTGGGGGTCCATATTACCTTGTTTAATATGAGCATGAATATCAAAGATAGGCATGAGTCTGTGAGCCATGGGGAGGACTTCAGCAAGGTGTCTCAGAACCAAGTTCTTACCAGTTTGTTGCAAATAACAGGGAACGGGGTGTCTACCATTGGCTCAAGTCTGACCCTCCTCATCACATGCCGCCACCTGTCTCTTCGAAGGCTGGAAACACCAAGAACCACCCGAAGCTCATGAATCTTCTTAAAGATATTCCTGCCCAGGATTTCTCAACCCTTTATGGAAGCAGCACTTTAGAAAGGCAGAATTCCTCTTCTGGTGCACCCCGGATGGAAATGTGCTTGGGAAGCAACCAGAGAAAGAAGAAGAAGACATAAAGATTATCACCTGACAAACCCAAGCCCCAGACTGAAGATGACTTTCAGAGGGAGCTATTTTCAATGGATGTTGACTCACAGACCCTATCTTTGATGTCAACATGACAGCTGACACACTGGATATGCCACACATCATTCCAGCTCCAAGTCAGTGTAGCAATCCCCCAACAAATTACCGACAACAAGTAATTCATCCCCAACCCAGTATTCAAAGGAAAGGGTTAGGGTTAAGGTTAGGGTTAGGGAATGGTGTATGATTTAGGGTACAGGTTAGGGTATGAAAACAGGTTAGGTTTAGGTTACTTGTTAGGGTATGGGTTAGTGTTAGTGTATGGATTAGGATTAGGGTAAACGTTAGGGTAAGGGTTAGGGTTAGGGTTAAGTATAGGGTTAGGGAATGGATATGGTTTTGGGTACAGGTTAGGGTATGACACGAGTTAGAGTTAGGGTACATGTTAGGGTATGGGTTAGAGTTAGTGTACACGTTAGGATTAGGGTATGGGTTAGGGTAAGGTTTAGGGTTAGTGTTAGGTTTAGGGTTAAGGTAGGGTTAGGATTAAGGAAAGGGTATGGTTTATGGTACAGGTTAGGGTATGACAACGGGTTGGGTTTAGGGTACATGTTAGGCTACGGGTTAGTGTTAGGCTTAGGATTAGGGTACGGGTTGTGTAAGGGTTAGGGTTAGGATTAGGGTTAGGGTTAGGGTCAGGGAACGGGTATGGTTTAGGGTTAGTACAAAGGTTAGGATTAGGGTATGCATTAGGTTAAGGTTTAGGGTTAAGGTTAGGGTTAGGCTTAGGCTTAGGGAATGGGTACTCTTTAGGGTACAGGTTAGGGTACGACAAGGGGATAGGGTAAGGGTACGTGGTAGGGTATGGGTTAGTGTTTGTGTACAGGTTAGGATTAGGGTACAGGTTAGGGTAAGGTTTAGGGTTAGTGTTAGGGTTAGCGTTAAGGTTAGGGTTAGGGTTAAGGAACGGGTATGGTTTAGGGTATGCCAAAGGGTTAGGTTTGCGGTACATGTTAGGGGACAGTTTAGTGTTAATGAAAGGGTTAGGATTAGGGCGTGCGTAACGGTAAGCATTAGGGTTAGGGTTAGGGTTAGGGAATGGGTACGGTTTAGGATAGAGGTGGGGTACAGCAACAGGTTAGGGTAAGAGTACTTGTTAGGGTATGGGTTAGTGTTAGTGTATGGGTTAGGATTAGGGAATGGTTTAGGGTAAGGTTAAGGTTAGGGTTAGGGTTAGGGTTAGGATTAGGGGATGGGTACGGTTTACGGTACAGTTTAGGGTACGAAAACAGATTAGGGTTAGGGTATGTGTTAGGGTACGGGTTAGTGTTAGTATACAGGTTAGGATTAAGGTACAGGATAGGTTAAGGATAAGGGTTAGGGTTAGGGTTAAGGTTAGGGTTAGGGAACTGGTATGGTTTAGGGTAGAGGTTAGGGTATGACAAATGTTTAGGGTTAGGGTATGTGTTAGGGTACGGTTTAGTGTTAGTGTATGGGTTAGGATTAGGGTATGGGTTAGGGTAAGATTTAGGGTTAGAGTTATTGTTAGGGTTAGTGTTGGGGAACAGGTACAATTTAGGGTACAGGGTAGGGTACGACAATGGGTTAGGATTTGGGTAAGTGTTAGGATATGGTTCAGTGTTAGTGTACGGGTTAAGATTAGGGTACGGGTTAGTGTAAGAGTTAGAGTTACGGTTAGGTTTAGGGTCTGGTATGGTTTAGGTTACAGTTTAGGGTACGAGAAGGGTTTAGGTTTAGCGTACGTGTTAGAGAACGGGTTAGTGATAGTCTACGGGATAGGATTAGGGTACGGGTTAGGGTAAGGTTTAGGGTTAGTGTTAGGGTTAATGTTAACTTTACGGTTAGGGTTGGGAACGGGTATGGTTTAGGGTAAAAGTTAGGGTACAACAAGGGTTTAGGGTTAGGGTACGAGTTAGTGTACAGGTTAGGATTACGGTACAGGTTAGGTTAAAGTTTAGGGTTAGTGTTAGGGTTAGGGTTAAGGTTAGGGTTAGGGTTAGGGAATGGGTACGGTTTAGTGTTAGTGTTAGGGTTAGGGTTACAGTTAGGGTTAGGGAATGGGTACGGTACATGTTAGGGTACGACAATGGTTTCGGGTTAGCGTATGTGTTAGGGTATGTGTTAGTGTTAGTGTACGGGTTAGGATTAGGGTATGGGTTAGGGTAAGGCTTCAGGTAAGGGTTAGGTTTAGGCTTAGGGTTAGGGTTAGGGTTAGAGTTAGGGTTAGGGTTAGGGAACAGGTGAATTGCAGTGCCCCTGTGCTCCATATAAAGTGATGGAAATATCCAATGGAAGTGTTAGAAACATCTTATTTTACCCGAGCCTTATACACTGCTATATATTAATTACAGTGTGGCTCACACATCTGTTCATTGAAGTTACAATGTTCTCAATTTCTCTTACTGATCCTCTAGAGTGGGCCCCAACAAGGCTCCCCTTGCCCAGTGTCATTGGAGCCAACAGATCGAGACTGAGTTTGGTTCAGAAGCAAGGGAAACTTTATATTTTGATCAGAGAATGGAGAGATGCGAGCGTGCGCTCCCACGCGTGCTGTGGGCTGAGCTGCTGTTTAGGGATCGCAGCAGCGTCAGCGGGAGGGAGGGGGAGGAGCTCTCGAGGGCTGGGTTGGCTGCAGCTGAGGCTCTATGTCGCGGAGTGTGCATGGAGCCCCGGGAGCTGAAGTGTCGACCCAGTCATTCTGCACTAGGAAATCGGGTCTGAAGTGCCGGGTGTGGGACCTCTGCGTGCGGAACCCTAGGAGCACGTGAAATTAGACAAAGCACAAAGGAAAAAAAGGTTAGACTTTAGTTTATTGCCCAGTTTCTATTTTTATCTCCCAGGAATTTTTCATGGGCTTTGGCGGTGACAAACCCCTCCTCTGCCTTTTGTCCCATTCCTAATTCTTGGTGCGCTGTGGGTGCAGACCCCTCTTCTGTAACTGCTTCGTGCTGAGTTGGGAGTCCTCATACTCGTGGGGAGGGGCAGAACTTCTCCCCAGCAGCCTCCAGGTGAGGTTGATTGTCCCCAGGCCTCCTGCCTCACTGCTCGTCCGCCTGAGCGCCAGCATTGGAAGTGTTATAGATTCTAATGACCTTTAAGGGTGCAGGAAAGAGATGCGCAGAGACGCTGTGGGGGCCGGTTTTACCCCACCCCACATTTGTTCGGCCACCTTAGGCTGACGGTTTCTGCCAGCCTAGATGCTCTGACCAGTAGTCTGTGCTTTCATCAGTTAGGCCCCTAAATTAACGTACAAACAGCACCAGATGTCAGAGCCCTGCCCACTCAACTCCCAGGCAGTCCAGGCCCGGTGGTGATCCACGACCATGACGGCCACTGAATCAACGGCCTTTTGAAGTAACCAGGTGTCCAGCTGGTCTCATTGACTGCCGTCACTGCGGTGTCTGTAGGCTTTTCTATGGTGACAGTGTGATATACGGTTCCTCCGCCAAGCTTATTAGCTCCCCTCTGGGTGCAGTAAGTCCTGCAAGCAGTAGTCTGCTCTTTTGGGGCACACTCTTGTTGTTTTCTGAGGGAAGCTCCAGGTCATGTGATGGTCACACGAGTCGTCATGGGGGCCCGTTGCCCCCGGTTGTCTCTCTGGAGGTTGGAGCTGGAGGGCCTCCTCACTCGAGGTCAGTGTGCCCAGGGAGCGACCCCTGCAACTTCAGGGCATGGTGGGTGGTTAGGATCACCACGTTGGGTCCTTTTCCCTTAGGAGGGAGCTGGCCTTGTGGCCTGCTGATTTCCAGGTTTTTAGATACCCCCAGTACCCTGGCCGGATGGGGCAGTGGGCCAAGCCCTTGGTGACCATAGTTTATCCTACCTGGAGGGCATTCTTGCGTTGTTCCATTTCAAGTGGTCCCAGTTTTTGCACTAATACTCCAAGGGTGATTCACCTTCTATGCGGATGTAAAGGTCAAAGGGTTTAGCTAAATTAGGGAGTTCCAGGGCAAGGGACTGAATTGACTGCTCTTTCCATTCTTGAAAGGCCGCTTCTGGCTTCTATTCAAAAGGATCATCATCTTTTCCTTTCAGTGTTTCATATAGAGGCCCAGCTATTAGACTGTAGTTAGGGATCCAGATGCAGCAAACCCTGGCCTCCCCAGTAACCCCTAAGTTGTCTTCTAGTTTTAGAAGGGGTAAGGCTGCAAATGGCTTCTTCCCTTTCCTGGGATGGGCTTCTCCGACCTTCTGTGAGAATGAAGCCCAGGTAGGTCACCTTAGTCTGTGATATTTGAGACTTTTTCTTGGACACCTTCTATCCTTTATTGGCTAGGTAGTTCAGAGGCCTCCTTAGTAGGGCTGGCAATAAGAATGTCATCTGCATATTGAAGGAGGGTTCCCTTTTCCAGAGGTAGAACTTTTAGGTGTTTAGCTAAAGTTTCCCCAAAGATGCTGTGGGAGTTTTTGAACCCTTGGGGCAGGACGGCCCAGCAGTATTGTTTTTGTTGTATGTTGAGTCCTGCCACTCACAAGCCAAAATTTCTTGTGACTCTGGGACTAATGGAATACAGAAGGCATCATTGAAGTCTAATACAGAATACCATGTCCTGGTGGATGGTAGAATGACCAGCAGGGTGTAGGAATTAGGAACTACTGGATGTGTATACTTGGTGGCTTCACTGACTGTTCTGACATCCTTTACCAGGTCCCCAGCAGCCCACGGGGCTCTCGTGGTCAGGCCAATCCCAGGATATGGAGCTCATCTTGGCAGGTCCCCAGCAGCCAACAGGGATCTCGTGGTCACGCCCCTCCAAGGATAGGGAGCTCACCGTGGCAGGTTGCCAGCAGCCCACGGGGCTCTCGTGGTCAGGCCTCTCTCAGGATATGGAGCTCACCTGTGCAGCTACCCAGCAGCCCATGAGGCTCTCGTGGTCATGCCCCTCCCAGGATACAGAGCTCCCCTGGGAAGGTACCCCAGCAGGGCTGGGCACACAGGAACCGTGAACATAGCCCTGATTGCAGAGCAACCCCAGCTCACCTGTCACTCAGGGCTGACACAGAACACCTCAGAGCAGGACTTGAACTAACAAACAGCAGCTCTGACAGGTCTGTAACCCTGGGCATCCCTCTGTGTGGCCTCCCTCCGCCTGGCCTTCCAGAGACTTCCAATGCAGCTGGGGCACCAGGCCTCTGTCTCCACCCACCACCCCTCCTCTCCCTGACTCCTGGGTTCCTCTCATTAGGAGAGGGTCTTCTTGAAGTTGTCTCCCACTCATGGGCCAGATAAAATGATTACAAGACAAACCAGAGCTGCAGCCTCTTGTGTATCCTGACTCTCAGGAGCCACACCTGTTCCTTGGACTTAGCCAGTTCAGCAAGGTCCATTTCCTGCAACTGTGAGCCCCTGAGGGGTGAGGATTGGCTGAACTGGGCAGCCTGACCATGCGGGCCAGCCCTCCCCAGGTGTGCCTGGGTTGAGGTCAATGTAATCACTGTTCCAGGCGGCAAGAGCCCCTGCAGCTGTGCCTGACGCCATATTCTCTGCCCCGTCAGCAGTGTCGGGGCCGGGCTGGTGGGTGGGAGTGAGGGGCTACGGCTTTGTTGGTGGCCTGGTGTGAGTGGGGCTCTGCTGGACTTTCTCCAGGAGTTGCCAAGTTGCTACCTGTTAAAGAAGAGGATGTGTCACCCGTAACTGCCACTGGAATTTCTCCCTGGGCAGAGGTGAGGAAGGAAAAAAGCAGTGGGGGCCTGGACAGGAGGGGTATCTCAGGCAGGGAAATGGAAAGCTTCCAGAAGAGCACCCGGGGCCAGGACAATCCTGGCTGGCCTGCAGGCACCAAGTCAGCTGGCGTGCTGTCGCTGGTGTGGCTCCACGGCCCTTCCTCTAGGCTTTTAAGTCCTTGTACATATTCAGGTGTTTTACCTGGGAAGGGTGGGAACAGTTCAGCAGCAGCTGGCCTGGGGCTCAGCTCACGTTTACTCACAGACGCCTCGGCACGGTCCCCTAGCTTTGCAATGAGGATGCTCCTTGCGGGGGTGCTGCTGGCTGCATGGGAGACGATTCGCCATCTCTGACCAACTTCAGAATTGTTTACCACTGGAGCAAGTGCCCTGATAGGGTTTTCCTCTGTATAACTGGTAGGTTCTTTTTGTTTCTTTTTTCTTTTTTGGCTCAAGCTAGATTTTATTCCTCCTTTTTGTATTTATAGATATAAGCATGGAAATAATTCATTCCTATAAATACATGTATGTGAAGGGAATAACTTTTTTCTGTTTCTTTAAACTTTATTTATTTTTTTAATTTTAATTTTTATTTACTTTTTTATACAGCAGGTTCTTATTGGTTATCTATTTTATAGATATAAATGTATACATGTCAATCCCAATCTCCCAACTCCTCCCACCCAACACCCCACGGCTTTACCCTCTCGGTGTCCATACGTTTGTTCTCTATATCTGTGTCTCTATTTCTGCCCTGCAAAGCGGTTCATCTGTACCAGTTTTTAGGTTCCACATATATGCATTAATATACAATATTTGTTTTTCTCTTTCTGACTTACTTCACTATGTAGGACAGTCAATAGATCCATCGACGTCTCTACAAATGACCCAAATTCATTGCTTTTTATGGCTGAGTAATATTCGATTTTATATATGTACTACATCTGTATCCATTCGTCTGTCTCTGGGCATTTAGTTTCCTTCCATTACCTGGCTATTGTAAATAGTGCTGCGAAGAATATTGTGGTGAATGTGCCTTTTTGATTTATGGATTTCTCTGGGTATATGTCCAGTAGTGGGATTGTTGGATCATAAGGTAATTCTATTTTTAGTTTTTTAAGGAACCTCCATAAACTTCTCCATAGTGACTGTATTAATTGACATTCCCACCAATAGTGGAAGAGGGTTCCTTTTCTCCACACCCTCTCCAGCATTTGTTATTGTAGATTTCCTGATGATGTCCATTCTAACAGGTGTGAGGTGATACCTCATTGTAGTTTTGATTTGCAATTCTCTAATAATTAGTGATGTTGGCTTAGGGTAAGGCTTATGTTTCGGGATAGGGTTAGGGTTAGGGAATGGGTATGCTTTAGGGTAGAGATTAGGGTACGACAATGTGTTAGGGTTAGGGTACGTGTTAGGGTATGGGTTAGGATTAGGGTACGGGTAAGGGTAATGGTTATGGTTAGGTTTATGGTTAGGGTTAGGGTTAGGGAACAGTTATGGCTTCGGGTACAGGTTATGGTATGACAAAAAGTTGGGGTTAGGGTACGTGTTAGGGTATGGGTTAGTAGTAGTGTATGGGTTAGAATTAGGGTCCAGGTTAGGGTAAGGCTTAGAGTAAGTGTTAGAGTTGGGCTTAGGTTTGGTTTAGGGTTAGGGAATGGGTACGGTTTAGTGTTAGTGTTAGGGTTAGGGTTACAGTTAGGGTTAGGGAATGGGTACGGTACATGTTAGGGTACGACAATGGTTTCGGGTTAGCGTATGTGTTAGGGTATGTGTTAGTGTTAGTGTACGGGTTAGGATTAGGGTATGGGTTAGGGTAAGGCTTCAGGTAAGGGTTAGGTTTAGGCTTAGGGTTAGGGTTAGGGTTAGAGTTAGGGTTAGGGTTAGGGAACAGGTGAATTGCAGTGCCCCTGTGCTCCATATAAAGTGATGGAAATATCCAATGGAAGTGTTAGAAACATCTTATTTTACCCGAGCCTTATACACTGCTATATATTAATTACAGTGTGGCTCACACATCTGTTCATTGAAGTTACAATGTTCTCAATTTCTCTTACTGATCCTCTAGAGTGGGCCCCAACAAGGCTCCCCTTGCCCAGTGTCATTGGAGCCAACAGATCGAGACTGAGTTTGGTTCAGAAGCAAGGGAAACTTTATATTTTGATCAGAGAATGGAGAGATGCGAGCGTGCGCTCCCACGCGTGCTGTGGGCTGAGCTGCTGTTTAGGGATCGCAGCAGCGTCAGCGGGAGGGAGGGGGAGGAGCTCTCGAGGGCTGGGTTGGCTGCAGCTGAGGCTCTATGTCGCGGAGTGTGCATGGAGCCCCGGGAGCTGAAGTGTCGACCCAGTCATTCTGCACTAGGAAATCGGGTCTGAAGTGCCGGGTGTGGGACCTCTGCGTGCGGAACCCTAGGAGCACGTGAAATTAGACAAAGCACAAAGGAAAAAAAGGTTAGACTTTAGTTTATTGCCCAGTTTCTATTTTTATCTCCCAGGAATTTTTCATGGGCTTTGGCGGTGACAAACCCCTCCTCTGCCTTTTGTCCCATTCCTAATTCTTGGTGCGCTGTGGGTGCAGACCCCTCTTCTGTAACTGCTTCGTGCTGAGTTGGGAGTCCTCATACTCGTGGGGAGGGGCAGAACTTCTCCCCAGCAGCCTCCAGGTGAGGTTGATTGTCCCCAGGCCTCCTGCCTCACTGCTCGTCCGCCTGAGCGCCAGCATTGGAAGTGTTATAGATTCTAATGACCTTTAAGGGTGCAGGAAAGAGATGCGCAGAGACGCTGTGGGGGCCGGTTTTACCCCACCCCACATTTGTTCGGCCACCTTAGGCTGACGGTTTCTGCCAGCCTAGGTGCTCTGACCAGTAGTCTGTGCTTTCATCAATTAGGCCCCTAAATTAACGTACAAACAGCACCAGATGTCAGAGCCCTGCCCACTCAACTCCCAGGCAGTCCAGGCCCGGTGGTGATCCACGACCATGACGGCCACTGAATCAACGGCCTTTTGAAGTAACCAGGTGTCCAGCTGGTCTCATTGACTGCCGTCACTGCGGTGTCTGTAGGCTTTTCTATGGTGACAGTGTGATATACGGTTCCTCCGCCAAGCTTATTAGCTCCCCTCTGGGTGCAGTAAGTCCTGCAAGCAGTAGTCTGCTCTTTTGGGGCACACTCTTGTTGTTTTCTGAGGGAAGCTCCAGGTCATGTGATGGTCACACGAGTCGTCATGGGGGCCCGTTGCCCCCGGTTGTCTCTCTGGAGGTTGGAGCTGGAGGGCCTCCTCACTCGAGGTCAGTGTGCCCAGGGAGCGACCCCTGCAACTTCAGGGCATGGTGGGTGGTTAGGATCACCACGTTGGGTCCTTTTCCCTTAGGAGGGAGCTGGCCTTGTGGCCTGCTGATTTCCAGGTTTTTAGATACCCCCAGTACCCTGGCCGGATGGGGCAGTGGGCCAAGCCCTTGGTGACCATAGTTTATCCTACCTGGAGGGCATTCTTGCGTTGTTCCATTTCAAGTGGTCCCAGTTTTTGCACTAATACTCCAAGGGTGATTCACCTTCTATGCGGATGTAAAGGTCAAAGGGTTTAGCTAAATTAGGGAGTTCCAGGGCAAGGGACTGAATTGACTGCTCTTTCCATTCTTGAAAGGCCGCTTCTGGCTTCTATTCAAAAGGATCATCATCTTTTCCTTTCAGTGTTTCATATAGAGGCCCAGCTATTAGACTGTAGTTAGGGATCCAGATGCAGCAAACCCTGGCCTCCCCAGTAACCCCTAAGTTGTCTTCTAGTTTTAGAAGGGGTAAGGCTGCAAATGGCTTCTTCCCTTTCCTGGGATGGGCTTCTCCGACCTTCTGTGAGAATGAAGCCCAGGTAGGTCACCTTAGTCTGTGATATTTGAGACTTTTTCTTGGACACCTTCTATCCTTTATTGGCTAGGTAGTTCAGAGGCCTCCTTAGTAGGGCTGGCAATAAGAATGTCATCTGCATATTGAAGGAGGGTTCCCTTTTCCAGAGGTAGAACTTTTAGGTGTTTAGCTAAAGTTTCCCCAAAGATGCTGTGGGAGTTTTTGAACCCTTGGGGCAGGACGGCCCAGCAGTATTGTTTTTGTTGTATGTTGAGTCCTGCCACTCACAAGCCAAAATTTCTTGTGACTCTGGGACTAATGGAATACAGAAGGCATCATTGAAGTCTAATACAGAATACCATGTCCTGGTGGATGGTAGAATGACCAGCAGGGTGTAGGAATTAGGAACTACTGGATGTGTATACTTGGTGGCTTCACTGACTGTTCTGACATCCTTTACCAGGTCCCCAGCAGCCCACGGGGCTCTCGTGGTCAGGCCAATCCCAGGATATGGAGCTCATCTTGGCAGGTCCCCAGCAGCCAACAGGGATCTCGTGGTCACGCCCCTCCAAGGATAGGGAGCTCACCGTGGCAGGTTGCCAGCAGCCCACGGGGCTCTCGTGGTCAGGCCTCTCTCAGGATATGGAGCTCACCTGTGCAGCTACCCAGCAGCCCATGAGGCTCTCGTGGTCATGCCCCTCCCAGGATACAGAGCTCCCCTGGGAAGGTACCCCAGCAGGGCTGGGCACACAGGAACCGTGAACATAGCCCTGATTGCAGAGCAACCCCAGCTCACCTGTCACTCAGGGCTGACACAGAACACCTCAGAGCAGGACTTGAACTAACAAACAGCAGCTCTGACAGGTCTGTAACCCTGGGCATCCCTCTGTGTGGCCTCCCTCCGCCTGGCCTTCCAGAGACTTCCAATGCAGCTGGGGCACCAGGCCTCTGTCTCCACCCACCACCCCTCCTCTCCCTGACTCCTGGGTTCCTCTCATTAGGAGAGGGTCTTCTTGAAGTTGTCTCCCACTCATGGGCCAGATAAAATGATTACAAGACAAACCAGAGCTGCAGCCTCTTGTGTATCCTGACTCTCAGGAGCCACACCTGTTCCTTGGACTTAGCCAGTTCAGCAAGGTCCATTTCCTGCAACTGTGAGCCCCTGAGGGGTGAGGATTGGCTGAACTGGGCAGCCTGACCATGCGGGCCAGCCCTCCCCAGGTGTGCCTGGGTTGAGGTCAATGTAATCACTGTTCCAGGCGGCAAGAGCCCCTGCAGCTGTGCCTGACGCCATATTCTCTGCCCCGTCAGCAGTGTCGGGGCCGGGCTGGTGGGTGGGAGTGAGGGGCTACGGCTTTGTTGGTGGCCTGGTGTGAGTGGGGCTCTGCTGGACTTTCTCCAGGAGTTGCCAAGTTGCTACCTGTTAAAGAAGAGGATGTGTCACCCGTAACTGCCACTGGAATTTCTCCCTGGGCAGAGGTGAGGAAGGAAAAAAGCAGTGGGGGCCTGGACAGGAGGGGTATCTCAGGCAGGGAAATGGAAAGCTTCCAGAAGAGCACCCGGGGCCAGGACAATCCTGGCTGGCCTGCAGGCACCAAGTCAGCTGGCGTGCTGTCGCTGGTGTGGCTCCACGGCCCTTCCTCTAGGCTTTTAAGTCCTTGTACATATTCAGGTGTTTTACCTGGGAAGGGTGGGAACAGTTCAGCAGCAGCTGGCCTGGGGCTCAGCTCACGTTTACTCACAGACGCCTCGGCACGGTCCCCTAGCTTTGCAATGAGGATGCTCCTTGCGGGGGTGCTGCTGGCTGCATGGGAGACGATTCGCCATCTCTGACCAACTTCAGAATTGTTTACCACTGGAGCAAGTGCCCTGATAGGGTTTTCCTCTGTATAACTGGTAGGTTCTTTTTGTTTCTTTTTTCTTTTTTGGCTCAAGCTAGATTTTATTCCTCCTTTTTGTATTTATAGATATAAGCATGGAAATAATTCATTCCTATAAATACATGTATGTGAAGGGAATAACTTTTTTCTGTTTCTTTAAACTTTATTTATTTTTTTAATTTTAATTTTTATTTACTTTTTTATACAGCAGGTTCTTATTGGTTATCTATTTTATAGATATAAATGTATACATGTCAATCCCAATCTCCCAACTCCTCCCACCCAACACCCCACGGCTTTACCCTCTCGGTGTCCATACGTTTGTTCTCTATATCTGTGTCTCTATTTCTGCCCTGCAAAGCGGTTCATCTGTACCAGTTTTTAGGTTCCACATATATGCATTAATATACAATATTTGTTTTTCTCTTTCTGACTTACTTCACTATGTAGGACAGTCAATAGATCCATCGACGTCTCTACAAATGACCCAATTTCATTGCTTTTTATGGCTGAGTAATATTCGATTTTATATATGTACTACATCTGTATCCATTCGTCTGTCTCTGGGCATTTAGTTTCCTTCCATTACCTGGCTATTGTAAATAGTGCTGCGAAGAATATTGTGGTGAATGTGCCTTTTTGATTTATGGATTTCTCTGGGTATATGTCCAGTAGTGGGATTGTTGGATCATAAGGTAATTCTATTTTTAGTTTTTTAAGGAACCTCCATAAACTTCTCCATAGTGACTGTATTAATTGACATTCCCACCAATAGTGGAAGAGGGTTCCTTTTCTCCACACCCTCTCCAGCATTTGTTATTGTAGATTTCCTGATGATGTCCATTCTAACAGGTGTGAGGTGATACCTCATTGTAGTTTTGATTTGCAATTCTCTAATAATTAGTGATGTTGGCTTAGGGTAAGGCTTATGTTTCGGGATAGGGTTAGGGTTAGGGAATGGGTATGCTTTAGGGTAGAGATTAGGGTACGACAATGTGTTAGGGTTAGGGTACGTGTTAGGGTATGGGTTAGGATTAGGGTACGGGTAAGGGTAATGGTTATGGTTAGGTTTATGGTTAGGGTTAGGGTTAGGGAACAGTTATGGCTTCGGGTACAGGTTATGGTATGACAAAAAGTTGGGGTTAGGGTACGTGTTAGGGTATGGGTTAGTAGTAGTGTATGGGTTAGAATTAGGGTCCAGGTTAGGGTAAGGCTTAGAGTAAGTGTTAGAGTTGGGCTTAGGTTTGGTTTAGGGTTAGGGAATGGGTACGGTTTAGTGTTAGTGTTAGGGTTAGGGTTACAGTTAGGGTTAGGGAATGGGTACGGTACATGTTAGGGTACGACAATGGTTTCGGGTTAGCGTATGTGTTAGGGTATGTGTTAGTGTTAGTGTACGGGTTAGGATTAGGGTATGGGTTAGGGTAAGGCTTCAGGTAAGGGTTAGGTTTAGGCTTAGGGTTAGGGTTAGGGTTAGAGTTAGGGTTAGGGTTAGGGAACAGGTGAATTGCAGTGCCCCTGTGCTCCATATAAAGTGATGGAAATATCCAATGGAAGTGTTAGAAACATCTTATTTTACCCGAGCCTTATACACTGCTATATATTAATTACAGTGTGGCTCACACATCTGTTCATTGAAGTTACAATGTTCTCAATTTCTCTTACTGATCCTCTAGAGTGGGCCCCAACAAGGCTCCCCTTGCCCAGTGTCATTGGAGCCAACAGATCGAGACTGAGTTTGGTTCAGAAGCAAGGGAAACTTTATATTTTGATCAGAGAATGGAGAGATGCGAGCGTGCGCTCCCACGCGTGCTGTGGGCTGAGCTGCTGTTTAGGGATCGCAGCAGCGTCAGCGGGAGGGAGGGGGAGGAGCTCTCGAGGGCTGGGTTGGCTGCAGCTGAGGCTCTATGTCGCGGAGTGTGCATGGAGCCCCGGGAGCTGAAGTGTCGACCCAGTCATTCTGCACTAGGAAATCGGGTCTGAAGTGCCGGGTGTGGGACCTCTGCGTGCGGAACCCTAGGAGCACGTGAAATTAGACAAAGCACAAAGGAAAAAAAGGTTAGACTTTAGTTTATTGCCCAGTTTCTATTTTTATCTCCCAGGAATTTTTCATGGGCTTTGGCGGTGACAAACCCCTCCTCTGCCTTTTGTCCCATTCCTAATTCTTGGTGCGCTGTGGGTGCAGACCCCTCTTCTGTAACTGCTTCGTGCTGAGTTGGGAGTCCTCATACTCGTGGGGAGGGGCAGAACTTCTCCCCAGCAGCCTCCAGGTGAGGTTGATTGTCCCCAGGCCTCCTGCCTCACTGCTCGTCCGCCTGAGCGCCAGCATTGGAAGTGTTATAGATTCTAATGACCTTTAAGGGTGCAGGAAAGAGATGCGCAGAGACGCTGTGGGGGCCGGTTTTACCCCACCCCACATTTGTTCGGCCACCTTAGGCTGACGGTTTCTGCCAGCCTAGGTGCTCTGACCAGTAGTCTGTGCTTTCATCAATTAGGCCCCTAAATTAACGTACAAACAGCACCAGATGTCAGAGCCCTGCCCACTCAACTCCCAGGCAGTCCAGGCCCGGTGGTGATCCACGACCATGACGGCCACTGAATCAACGGCCTTTTGAAGTAACCAGGTGTCCAGCTGGTCTCATTGACTGCCGTCACTGCGGTGTCTGTAGGCTTTTCTATGGTGACAGTGTGATATACGGTTCCTCCGCCAAGCTTATTAGCTCCCCTCTGGGTGCAGTAAGTCCTGCAAGCAGTAGTCTGCTCTTTTGGGGCACACTCTTGTTGTTTTCTGAGGGAAGCTCCAGGTCATGTGATGGTCACACGAGTCGTCATGGGGGCCCGTTGCCCCCGGTTGTCTCTCTGGAGGTTGGAGCTGGAGGGCCTCCTCACTCGAGGTCAGTGTGCCCAGGGAGCGACCCCTGCAACTTCAGGGCATGGTGGGTGGTTAGGATCACCACGTTGGGTCCTTTTCCCTTAGGAGGGAGCTGGCCTTGTGGCCTGCTGATTTCCAGGTTTTTAGATACCCCCAGTACCCTGGCCGGATGGGGCAGTGGGCCAAGCCCTTGGTGACCATAGTTTATCCTACCTGGAGGGCATTCTTGCGTTGTTCCATTTCAAGTGGTCCCAGTTTTTGCACTAATACTCCAAGGGTGATTCACCTTCTATGCGGATGTAAAGGTCAAAGGGTTTAGCTAAATTAGGGAGTTCCAGGGCAAGGGACTGAATTGACTGCTCTTTCCATTCTTGAAAGGCCGCTTCTGGCTTCTATTCAAAAGGATCATCATCTTTTCCTTTCAGTGTTTCATATAGAGGCCCAGCTATTAGACTGTAGTTAGGGATCCAGATGCAGCAAACCCTGGCCTCCCCAGTAACCCCTAAGTTGTCTTCTAGTTTTAGAAGGGGTAAGGCTGCAAATGGCTTCTTCCCTTTCCTGGGATGGGCTTCTCCGACCTTCTGTGAGAATGAAGCCCAGGTAGGTCACCTTAGTCTGTGATATTTGAGACTTTTTCTTGGACACCTTCTATCCTTTATTGGCTAGGTAGTTCAGAGGCCTCCTTAGTAGGGCTGGCAATAAGAATGTCATCTGCATATTGAAGGAGGGTTCCCTTTTCCAGAGGTAGAACTTTTAGGTGTTTAGCTAAAGTTTCCCCAAAGATGCTGTGGGAGTTTTTGAACCCTTGGGGCAGGACGGCCCAGCAGTATTGTTTTTGTTGTATGTTGAGTCCTGCCACTCACAAGCCAAAATTTCTTGTGACTCTGGGACTAATGGAATACAGAAGGCATCATTGAAGTCTAATACAGAATACCATGTCCTGGTGGATGGTAGAATGACCAGCAGGGTGTAGGAATTAGGAACTACTGGATGTGTATACTTGGTGGCTTCACTGACTGTTCTGACATCCTTTACCAGGTCCCCAGCAGCCCACGGGGCTCTCGTGGTCAGGCCAATCCCAGGATATGGAGCTCATCTTGGCAGGTCCCCAGCAGCCAACAGGGATCTCGTGGTCACGCCCCTCCAAGGATAGGGAGCTCACCGTGGCAGGTTGCCAGCAGCCCACGGGGCTCTCGTGGTCAGGCCTCTCTCAGGATATGGAGCTCACCTGTGCAGCTACCCAGCAGCCCATGAGGCTCTCGTGGTCATGCCCCTCCCAGGATACAGAGCTCCCCTGGGAAGGTACCCCAGCAGGGCTGGGCACACAGGAACCGTGAACATAGCCCTGATTGCAGAGCAACCCCAGCTCACCTGTCACTCAGGGCTGACACAGAACACCTCAGAGCAGGACTTGAACTAACAAACAGCAGCTCTGACAGGTCTGTAACCCTGGGCATCCCTCTGTGTGGCCTCCCTCCGCCTGGCCTTCCAGAGACTTCCAATGCAGCTGGGGCACCAGGCCTCTGTCTCCACCCACCACCCCTCCTCTCCCTGACTCCTGGGTTCCTCTCATTAGGAGAGGGTCTTCTTGAAGTTGTCTCCCACTCATGGGCCAGATAAAATGATTACAAGACAAACCAGAGCTGCAGCCTCTTGTGTATCCTGACTCTCAGGAGCCACACCTGTTCCTTGGACTTAGCCAGTTCAGCAAGGTCCATTTCCTGCAACTGTGAGCCCCTGAGGGGTGAGGATTGGCTGAACTGGGCAGCCTGACCATGCGGGCCAGCCCTCCCCAGGTGTGCCTGGGTTGAGGTCAATGTAATCACTGTTCCAGGCGGCAAGAGCCCCTGCAGCTGTGCCTGACGCCATATTCTCTGCCCCGTCAGCAGTGTCGGGGCCGGGCTGGTGGGTGGGAGTGAGGGGCTACGGCTTTGTTGGTGGCCTGGTGTGAGTGGGGCTCTGCTGGACTTTCTCCAGGAGTTGCCAAGTTGCTACCTGTTAAAGAAGAGGATGTGTCACCCGTAACTGCCACTGGAATTTCTCCCTGGGCAGAGGTGAGGAAGGAAAAAAGCAGTGGGGGCCTGGACAGGAGGGGTATCTCAGGCAGGGAAATGGAAAGCTTCCAGAAGAGCACCCGGGGCCAGGACAATCCTGGCTGGCCTGCAGGCACCAAGTCAGCTGGCGTGCTGTCGCTGGTGTGGCTCCACGGCCCTTCCTCTAGGCTTTTAAGTCCTTGTACATATTCAGGTGTTTTACCTGGGAAGGGTGGGAACAGTTCAGCAGCAGCTGGCCTGGGGCTCAGCTCACGTTTACTCACAGACGCCTCGGCACGGTCCCCTAGCTTTGCAATGAGGATGCTCCTTGCGGGGGTGCTGCTGGCTGCATGGGAGACGATTCGCCATCTCTGACCAACTTCAGAATTGTTTACCACTGGAGCAAGTGCCCTGATAGGGTTTTCCTCTGTATAACTGGTAGGTTCTTTTTGTTTCTTTTTTCTTTTTTGGCTCAAGCTAGATTTTATTCCTCCTTTTTGTATTTATAGATATAAGCATGGAAATAATTCATTCCTATAAATACATGTATGTGAAGGGAATAACTTTTTTCTGTTTCTTTAAACTTTATTTATTTTTTTAATTTTAATTTTTATTTACTTTTTTATACAGCAGGTTCTTATTGGTTATCTATTTTATAGATATAAATGTATACATGTCAATCCCAATCTCCCAACTCCTCCCACCCAACACCCCACGGCTTTACCCTCTCGGTGTCCATACGTTTGTTCTCTATATCTGTGTCTCTATTTCTGCCCTGCAAAGCGGTTCATCTGTACCAGTTTTTAGGTTCCACATATATGCATTAATATACAATATTTGTTTTTCTCTTTCTGACTTACTTCACTATGTAGGACAGTCAATAGATCCATCGACGTCTCTACAAATGACCCAATTTCATTGCTTTTTATGGCTGAGTAATATTCGATTTTATATATGTACTACATCTGTATCCATTCGTCTGTCTCTGGGCATTTAGTTTCCTTCCATTACCTGGCTATTGTAAATAGTGCTGCGAAGAATATTGTGGTGAATGTGCCTTTTTGATTTATGGATTTCTCTGGGTATATGTCCAGTAGTGGGATTGTTGGATCATAAGGTAATTCTATTTTTAGTTTTTTAAGGAACCTCCATAAACTTCTCCATAGTGACTGTATTAATTGACATTCCCACCAATAGTGGAAGAGGGTTCCTTTTCTCCACACCCTCTCCAGCATTTGTTATTGTAGATTTCCTGATGATGTCCATTCTAACAGGTGTGAGGTGATACCTCATTGTAGTTTTGATTTGCAATTCTCTAATAATTAGTGATGTTGGCTTAGGGTAAGGCTTATGTTTCGGGATAGGGTTAGGGTTAGGGAATGGGTATGCTTTAGGGTAGAGATTAGGGTACGACAATGTGTTAGGGTTAGGGTACGTGTTAGGGTATGGGTTAGGATTAGGGTACGGGTAAGGGTAATGGTTATGGTTAGGTTTATGGTTAGGGTTAGGGTTAGGGAACAGTTATGGCTTCGGGTACAGGTTATGGTATGACAAAAAGTTGGGGTTAGGGTACGTGTTAGGGTATGGGTTAGTAGTAGTGTATGGGTTAGAATTAGGGTCCAGGTTAGGGTAAGGCTTAGAGTAAGTGTTAGAGTTGGGCTTAGGTTTGGTTTAGGGTTAGGGAATGGGTACGGTTTAAGGTAAAGCTTAGAGTACGACAGCTGGTTAATGTTAGGGTACGTGTTAGGGTATGTGTTAGTGTTAGTGTATGGGTTAGGATTAGGGTACCGTTTAGGGTAAGGTTTAGGGTAAGGGTTAGGGTTAGGGATATTGTTAGGGAACGGGGACGGTTTAGGGTTAGGCTAAGGGTTAGGGTTAGTGGACAGGGATGGTTTAGGGTACAGGTTAGTGTACAACAAAGGTTTACGGTTAGCATACAATTTAGGATATGGGTTAGGGTTAGTGTATGTGTTAGGATTATAGCACGTGTTAGGGTAAGGCTTCGGGTAAGTGTTAGGATTAGGGTTTGTGTTAGGGAATGGGGACGTCTTAGGGTACAGGATAGGATACGACAACGGATTAGGGTTAGCGTGCGTGTTAGGGTAAGTGTTAGTGTTAGTGTAGGGGTTAGGATTAGGGTACAGTTTAGGGTAAGGCTTCGGGTTAGGGTTAGGGTTATGGAACGGGGATGGTTTAGCATACAGGTTAGGGTACGACAACGGTTTAGGGTGAACGTACGTGTGAGGGCATGGGTTAGTGTTAGTGTATCGGTTAGGATTAGGGGACGGGTTAGAGTAAGGCTTTGGGTAAGTGTTATGTTTAGGGTTAGGGTTAGGGAATGGGGACGGATTAGGGTACAGGTTAGTGTACGACAACAGTTTAGGGTTAGCGTACGTGTTAGGGTAAGGGTTAGGGTTAGTGTACGGGTTAGGATTAGGGGATGGGTTAGGGTAAGGCTTCAGGTAAGGGTTAGGGTTAGGGAATGGGGACGTCTTAGGGTACAGGTTATGGTATGACAACGGTTTAGGGTTAGTGTACCTATTAGGGTATGGGTTAGTGTTAGTGTACAGTTTAGGATTACGGAACGGGTTAGGGTAAGGCTTCAGTTAAGGGTAAGGTTTAGAGTTTGGGATAGGTTTAGGGTTAGGTTTATGGAACGGGGATGGGTTAGGGTACAGGTTAGGGTATGACAAAGGTTTAGGGTTAGCGTACGTGTTAGGGTTTGGATTACTGTTAGTGTACGGGTTAGCATTAGGGGACTGTTTAGGTTATGGTTTCCCATAAGGGTTAGGTTTAGGGTTAGGGTTAGGGAACGAGGACGATTTAGGGCACAGTTTAGGGTACGACAATGGTTTAGAGTTAGCGTAGGTGTTAGATTACGGGTTAGGGATAATGTAGGGGTTAGGATTCAGGGACGGGTTAGGGTAAGGCTTCGGGTGAGGGTTAGAGTTAGGGTTATGGTTAGGGTCAGTTTTAGGGAATGGGGATGGTTTATGATACAGGTTAGGGTACGATAAGAGTTAAGGGTTAGTGTACGTATTAGGGTATGGTTTAGGGTTAGTGTACTGCTTAAGATTAGGGGACGGGTTAGGGTAAGGCTTCGGGTAAGGGTTAGGGTTAAGTTTATGATTAGGGTTAGGGAACAGGGACGGTTTAGGGTACAGATTAGGGTACAACAATGGTTTAGGGTTAGAATATATGTTAGGGTACGGGTTACTGTTAGGGTATGGGTTAGGCTTAGGGGATGGGTTAGGGTAAGGTTTCGGGTATGGTTTAGTGTTAGGGAATGGAGACGGTTTAGGGTAAAGTTTAGTGTACAAGAACTGTTTAGGGTTAGTGTATGTGTTAGGGTATGGGTTATTGTTAGTGTATGGTTTAGGATTAGGGCACGGGTTAGGGTAACGCTTCAGGTAAGGGTTAGGGTTAAGGAACGGGGATGGTTTAGGGTACAGATTAGGGTGCAACACAGTTTTAGGTTTAGCGTACATGTTAGGGTATGGGTTAGGGTTAGTGTACGTGTTAGGATTAGGGGACAGGTTAGGGTAAGGCTTTGGGTAAGACTTAGGTTTAGTGTTAGGGTTAGGGAATGGGGTCGGTTTAGGGTACAGGTTAGGGTACGACAATGGTTTAGAGTAAGCATACGTGTTAGGGTACGCTTTAGTGTTAGTGTACGGGTTAGGATTAGGGGACGGGTTAGGGTAAGATTTTGGGTCAGGGTTAGGGTTAGGGATAGGGTTCAAGAACGGGGACGGTTTAGGGTACAGATTAGTGTACGACAACAGTTTCGGGGTAGCGTATGAGTTAGGGTATGGGTAAGTGTTAGTCTACAGGTTAGGATTACAGGACGGGTTAGGGTAAGGCTTCGGGTAAGGGTTAGTGTTATGGTTAGGGAAGGGGAAGATTTAGTGTACAGGTTATTGTACGACAACGGTTTAGGGTGAGCATACGTGTGAGGGTGGGGGTTAGTTTAGTGTACGGGTTAGGCTTAGGGGATGGGTTAGGGTAAGGCTTCGGGTAAGGGTTAGGGTTAGGGATCGGGAATGGTTTATGTTACAGATTCGGGTACGACAACAGTTTAGGTTTAGCGAACATGATCGGGTACGTGTTAGGGATAATGTAGGGATTAGGATTAGGGGACGGGTTAGTGTAAGGCTTCGGGTAAGTGTTAGTGTTAGGGTTAGGATTAGGGAAAGGGGAAGGTTTAGGGTACAGGTTTGGGTACAACAACGGTTTAATGTTAGCTTACGGGT
This sequence comes from Orcinus orca, assembly GCF_937001465.1. Taxonomy (NCBI): domain Eukaryota; kingdom Metazoa; phylum Chordata; class Mammalia; order Artiodactyla; family Delphinidae; genus Orcinus; species Orcinus orca. The sequence goes on from NC_064568.1 coordinate 81,760,066, forward strand.
TAGGATTAGGGGATGGTTAGGGTAAGGCTTCGGGTAAGGGTTAGGGTTCAGGTTAGGGTTAGTTTTAGGAAACGGAGCTGTTTAGGGTGCAGGTTGGGAAAGACAACAGTTTGGTGTTAGAGTACGTGTTAGGGTATGGCTTAGGGTTAGTGTATGGGTTAGGATTAGGGGACTGGTTAAGGTAAGACTTCAGTTAAGTGTTAGGGTTAGGTTTAGGTTTAGGGTTAGGGTTAGGGAATGGGGAAGGTTTAGGGTACTGGTTAGGGTACGACAATGGTTTAGGGGTAGCGAAAATGTTAGGGTATGAGTTAGTGTTAGTGTACGGTTTTGGATTAAGGGACAGGTTAGTTTAGAGTTTCGGGTAAGGGCTAGGGTTACGTTTAGGGTTAGGGTTAGGTAACGGTGCTGTTTTAGGATACAGCTCAGGGTATGACAATGATTTAGTGTTAACGAATGTGATACCATATGGGTTAGTGTTAGTGTAGGGGTTGGGATTAGGGGACTGGTTAGGGTAAGGCTACGGGTAATGGTTAGGGTTAGGGTTAGGGAATGGGGACGGTTTATGTTACAGGTTAGGGAATGACAATTGTTTAGTGTTAGTGTACGTGTTAGGGTACGGGTTAGTGTTAGTGTACGCATTAGGATTGGGGACGGGTTAGTGTAAGGTTTCGGGTAAGGTTAGTGTTTGTGTTAGGGTTAGGATTAGGGAACTGGGATGGTTTAGGGTACAGGGTAGGGTACGAAAACCGTTTAGGGTTAGCGTAAGTGTTAGGGTACGGGTTAGTGTTAGCGTGCAGTTTAGGATTAGGGGACGGGTTAGTGTAAGGCTTCGGGTAAGAGTTAGTGTTACGGTTAGGTTTAGGTTTAGGGTTAGGGAACGGGGACGGTTTAGGATACAGGTTTGGGAACGAAAAAGTTTTAGTGTTAGCGTACATGTTAGCGTATGCGTTAGTTTTAGTGTACAGGTTAGGATTAGGGGACGGGTTAGGGTAAGGCTTCGAGTAAGGGTTAGGGTTAGGGTAAGGGGACAGGGACGGTTTAGGGTACAGGTAAGAGTACGACAACGGTTTAGTGTCAGCGTACGTGTTAGGGTATGGGTTAGTGTTAGCGTACAGTTTAGGATTAGGGGACAGGTTAGAGTAAGGTTTCGGGTAAGGGTTAGGGTTAAGGTTATGGTTAGGGTTAGGGTTAGGGGACGGGGATGGTTTAGGGTACAGGTTAGGGTATGACAACGGTTTAGGGTGAGCATACGTGTTAGGGTAAGTGTTACTGTTAGCGTACGGGTTAGGATTCGGGGACGGGTTAGGGTAAGGCTTTGGGTAAGGGTTAGGGTTATGTTTAGGGTCAGTGTTAGGGAACGGGGACGGTTTATGGTACAGGTTAGGGTACGATAACAGTTTAGGGTTTGCGCATGTGTTAGGGTACGTTTTAGGGTTAGAGTAGTGGTTAGGATTAGGGGACGGGTTAGGATAAGGCTTCGGGTAAGGGTTAGGGTTAGCGTTAGCATTATTGTTAGGGTTAGGGAATGGGGACGTTTTATGGTACAGGTTAAGGTTAGACAATGATTTAGGGTTAGCGTATCTGTTAGGGTACAGGTTAGTGTTAGTGTACAGGTTAGGATTAGGGGACGGGTTAGTGTAAGGCTTCTGGTAAGTGTTAGGGTTAGGGTTAGGGTCAGGGAACGGGGACGGTATAGTGTAAAGTTTAGTGTATGACAGTGGTTTAGCGTTGGTGTACTTGTTAGGGTATGGGCTAGGGTTTTGTACGAGTTAGCATTAAGGGACGTGTTAGGGTAAGTCTTCGGGTAAGGGTTAGGATTAGGGTTAGGATTAGGTAATGGGGACGGTTTAGGGTACAGTTTAGTGTACAACAATGGTTTAGGGATAGCGTACGTGTTATGGTACAGTTTAGGTTTAGTATATCGGTTAGGATGAGGGGACGGGTTAGGGTAAGGCTTCGGTTAAGGGTTAGAGTTAGGGTTAGGGTTAGGGTTAGGGAACAGGGATGGTTTAGGGTACACAGTAGGGTATGACAACGGTTTAGAGTTAGCATATATGTTAGAGTACGGGTTAGGGTTAGTTTACGCGTTAGGGTTAGGTTAGGGAAAGGGGACCCTTTAGGGTACATGTTAGGGTACGACAACATTTTAGGGGTAGCCTACGTGTTAGGGTATGGGTTAGTGTTAGTGTACAGGTTAGGATTAGGGAATTGTTAGGGTAAGGCTTTGGGTAAGGCTTAGGGTTAGGGATAGAGTTAGGTTTAGGGTTATGGAACGGGGACGATTTAGGGTACAGGTTAGTATACGACAAATGTTTAGGGTTAGCTTACGTGTTAGGGTACGGCTTAGGGTTATTGTACAGGTTAGGATTAAGGGATGGGTTATGGTAAGGCTTCGGGTAAGGGTTAGGGTTAGGGTTAGCGTTAGGGGATGGGGACAGTTTAGGGTACAGGTTAGTGTACGACAACGGTCTAGGGTTAGTGTACGTGTTAGGGTACAGGTTACGGTTAGTGTATGGTTTAGGATTAGGGACAGGTTAGGGTAAGACTTCGGGTAAGGGTGAGGGTTAGGTTTGGGTTAGGGTTAGGGAATGGGGACAGTTTAGGGTACAGTTTAGGGTACGATAACGATATATGGGCAGCATACATGTTAGGGTATGGGTTAGTGTTAGTGTACGGGTTAGGATTAGGGGACTGGTTAGAGTAAGGCTTTGGGTAATGGTTAGGGGTAGGGTTGGGTTAGGGTTTGGATTAGGGGACGGGGACACTTTTGGGTAGAAGTTAGGCTCGACAACGGTTTAGCGTTATCGTATGTGTTAGGGTACATTTTAGTGTTAGCGTATGGGTTAGGATTAGGGGACGGGTTAGGGTAAGGCCTCGGGTAAGTGTTATGATTAGGGTTAGGGTTAGGGTTAGGGCACAGGGACGGTTTAGGGTACAGGTTATTGTACAACAACAGTTTAAGGTTAGCGTACGTGTTAGGGAATGGATTAGTGTTAGTGTATGGGTTAGGATTAGGGGAGTGGTTAGGGTAAGGCTTCGGGTTAGGGTTAGTGTTAAGGTTAGGGTTAGGTTTAGGGTATGTGGAAGGTTTAGGGTACAGGTGAGGGTACGACAATGGTTTAGGTTGAGCGTACATGTTAGGGTATGGGTTAGTGTTAGCGTACGGGTTATGATTAGGGGACAGGTTAGCGTAAGGCTTCGGGAAGGAGTTAGGGTTAAGGTTAGTGTTAGGGGATGGGGACGGTTTAGGCTACAGGTTAGGGTATGGAAAAATTTTAGGGTTAGCGTACGTGTGAGCATACGGGTTAGTGTCAGTGTATGGTTTAGGATTAGGGAACGGGTTAGTGTAAGGCTTTGGGTTAGGGTTAGTGTTAGGGTTAGAGTATGTGGACAGTTTAAGGTACAGGTGAGGGTACGACAACGGTTAAGGGATAGCCTACGTATTAGGGTATTGATTAGTGTTATTGTATGGGTTAGGATTAGGTGACGGGTTAGGGTAAGGCTATGGGTAAGGTTTAGGGTTATGTTTATGGTTATGGTTAGGGTTAGGGTTAGGGGACGAGGACGGTAATGGTTTAGTGTACAATTTAGCGTACGACAGCGGTTTAGGTTTAGCGTATGTGTTAGTGTATGGGTTAGTGTTAGCGTACGTGTTAGGATTAGGGGACGGGTTAGGGTAAGGCTTCAGGTAAGGGTTAGGGATAGCATTAGAGTTAGGGTTAGGGTTTCCGAATGGGGACAGTTTACGGTACGAGTTAGGGTATGACAATGGTTTAGGGTTAGTGTACTTGTTAGTGTACGCGTTAGTGTTAGCGAACAGGTTAGTATTAGGAGACTGGTTAGGGTAAGACTTCCGGTATGGTTTTGGGCTAATGTTAGGGTTAGGGTTGGAGTTAGGGGAAGGGGACAGGGATGGTTTAGGGTAGAAGTTAGGGCACGACAACCATTCAGGTTTAGCGAACGTGTTCGGGTACGGGTTAGTGTTAGCGTACGGTTTAGGTTTAGGGGATGGGATAGGGTAAGGCTTCGGGTAAGGTTTAGGCTTAGGGTTAGATGAAGGGGAAGGGGACGGTTTAGGGTACAGTTTAGGGTATGACAACCGTTTAGGGGAAGCGTACGTGTTAGGGTATGGTTTAGTGTTAGTGTACTGGTTAGGAATAGGGCCGGGCTAAGGTAAGGCTTCTGATAAGGATTACGTTTAGGGTTAGGGTAAGGTTTAGGAGACGGGGATGGTTTAGAATACAGGTTAGAGTACGACAACGGTTTAGGTTTAGAGTACATGTTAGCGTATGGGTTAGTGTTAGCCTACAGGTTAGGATTAAGGGACGGGTTAGGGTAAGGCTTCGGGTAACGGTTAGGTTTAGGGTTAGTGTTAGGGGACAGGGACGGTTTAGGGTACAGGTTAGGGTACGACAAAATTTTATTGTTAGCGTACGTTTTAGGGTACTGGTTAGTGTTACCATACAGTTTAGGATTAGGGGATGGGTTAGGGTAAGGCTTCAGGTAAGACTTAGGGTTTGGGTTAGGGTTAGGGGACAGGGGCGGTTTAGGGTACAGGATAGGGTACGACAACTGTTTAGGGTTAGCGTACATGTTAGGGTACAGGTTAGTGTTAGCATATGAGTTAGGATTAGGGGACAGGTTAGGGTAAGGCTTCCAGCAAGTGTTAGGGTTAGGTTTATGGTTAGGGTTAGGGTTAGGGGACAGGGATGGTTTAGGGTACAGGTTAGTGTACAACAACAGTTTAGGGTGAGCATACGTTTTAGGGTATGGGTTAGTGTTAGCGTACGGGTTAGGATTAGGGGACGGGTTAGGGTAAGGCTTCGGGTAAGGGTTAGGGTTAGGGGACGGGGACGGTTTAGGGTATAGGTTAGGGTATGACAACGGTTTAGGATTAGCATTCGTGTTAGGGTATGGGTTAGTGTTAGCAAATGGGTTAGGATTAGGGTTAGGGTTAGGGTTAGCTTTAGTGTTAGTGGACGGGGATGGAGACGGTTTAGGGTACAGGTAAGGGTACGAGAAATCTTTAAGGTTAGCGTACGTGTTAGGGTGCAGGTTGTGTTAACGTATGGGTTAGGATTAGGGGATGGGATAGGGTAAGGCTTAGCATAAGGGTTCTGATTAGTGTTAGGTGATGGGGACGGTTTAGGGTACTGGTTAGGGTATGACAATGGTTTAGCTTTAGCGTACGTGTTAGAGTATGGGTTAGTGTTAGCGTACATGTTAGGATTGGGGACGGTTAGGGTAAGGCTTCGGGTAAGGGTTAGGGTTATTGTTAGGGTTAGTGTTAGGTTTAGGAGACTGGGATGGTTTAGGGTTCTGGTTAGTGTACGACAATGGTTTAGTGTGAGCTTACGTGTAAGGGTACGGGTTAGTGTTAGCATATGGGTTAGGATTACAGGACGGATTAGGGTAAGGCTTCAGGTAAGGGTAAGGTTTAGGGTTGGGGTTAGGATTTGGGGACGGTTTAGGGTACAGGTTATTGTACGTCAACGTTTGAGGGTGAGCGTACGTGTTAGGGTACGGCTTAGAATTAGGGGATGGGTTAGTGTAAGGCTTCGGGTAAGGGTTAGGGTTTGGGTTGGGGAAAGGGACGGGGACTGGGATGGTTTAGGGGAGCAGTTAGAGTATGACAATGGTTTAGGGTTAGCGTACATGTTAGGGTACATGTTAGTGTTAGTGAATGGGTTAGGATTTGGGGACGGGTTTGTGTAAGGATTTGGGAAAGGGTTAGGGTTAGGGTTAGGGGACGGGTACGGGGATGGATTAGGGTATAGGTTAGTGTATAACAACGGTTTAGGTTTAGTGTACTTGTAAGGGTACGGTTTAGTGTTAGCGTACGGTTTTGTATTATGGGACGGGTTAGGGTAAGGCTATGGGAATATGTTAGGGTTACGGTAAGGGTTATAGTTAGGGTTAGGGGACAGGGACAGTTTAGGATTCAGGGTATTGTATGACAACGGTTTAGTGTGAGAGTACGCATTAGGGTATGGGTTATTGTTATTGTATGGGTTAAGATTAGGGGATGGTTTAGGGTAAGGCTTCGGGTAAGGATTAAGTTTCGGGTTAGGGGACAGGGACGGTTTAGGGCACAGTTTAGGGTACGACAACAGTTTAGCATTAGCGTACATATTAGGGAATGGGTTAGTGTTAGCATATGGGTTATGATTAGGGGACGGTATAGGGTAAGGTTTCGGCGAAGCTTTAGGGTTAGGGTTGCGGTTAGGGTTATGCTTAGGGGACGGGGACGGTTTAGGGTACAGGTTAGGGTATGACAACGGTTTAGGGCTAGCGTAAGTTTTAGGGTACGTATTAGTGTTAGCCTACGGGTTAGGATTATGGGACGGGTTAGGGTAAGTCTTCGGGTAACAGTAGGGTTAGGGTTAGGGTTAGTGTATGGGGATGGTTTAGGGTACAAGTTAGAGTACGACAACGGTTTAGTGTTACAGTACGTGTTAGGGTATGGATTAGTGTTAGCGTATGCATTAGGATTAGGGCACAGGTTTGGGTAAAGCTTCGGGTAAGTGTTAGGGTTAGGCTTAGGGTTAGGGTTAAGGGACGGGGACGGTTTCGGTTACAAGTTAGGGTACCACAAAGTTTTAGGGTTAGTGTACGTGTTAGGGTACGGGTTATTGTTAGCGTACAGGTTAGGATTAAGGGATGGTTTAGGGTAAGGCTTCAGGAAAGGATTAAGGTTAGGATTAGGGGACGGGGACGGGGACAGAGACCGTTTAAGGAAGAGGTGAGCCTACGACAGTGGTTTAGGTTTCGAGAACGTGTTAGGGTACAGTTAGTGTTCGCATACGACTTAGGATTAGGGGACTGGTTAGGGTAAGGCTTAGGGTAAGGGGTAGAGATAGGGATAGGGTTAGGGTTAGGGGACAGGGACGGTTTAGGTTACAGGTCAGAGTACAACAACGGTTTAGGGCTAGAGTATGTGTAAGGTATGGGTTAGTGTTATTGTACGGGTTAAGATTAGGGGACGGGTTAGGGTAAGGCTTCGGGTAAGGGATAGGTTTAGGGTTAGTGTTAGAATTTGGGGAAGGGGATGGTTTAGGGTACAGGTTAGGGTATGACAATGGTTTAAGTTTAGAGTACGTGTTGGGGTAGGGGTTAGTGTTAGCATACGGGTGAGGATTAGGGGACGGGTTAGAGTAAGGCTTCAGGTAAGTATTAGGGTTAGTGTTAGTTGTTGGGGACAGGGACAGGTTAGGATACAGGTTAGGGTACGAGAAATGTTTAGGGTTAGCATACTATTAGGGTGTGGGTTAGTGTTAACGTATGGGTTAGGATTAGGGGACGGGTTAGGGTAAGGCTTTGGGTAAGGGTTAGGGTTAGGGGACCAGGGCAGTTTAGGGTACAGTTTAGGGTACGACAACGATTTAGGGTGAGCATACGTGTGAGGGTAGTGGTTAGTGTTAGTGTTAGCATACGGGTTAGGATTAGGGGACGGGTTAGGGTAAGGTTTCGGGTAATGGTTAGGGTTAGGGTTAGGGGACGAGGACAGTTTAGGGTACAGGTTAGTGTACGACAACTGTTTAGGGTGAGCGTATGTGTTAGCATATGGGTTAGCGTTCGCGTACGGGTTAGGATTAGGGGACGGGTTAGGGTAAGGCTTCGGGTAAGGGTTAGGGTTAGGTTCTGGGTTAGGAGTAGGGTTAGGAGAAGGGGTTGGCTTAGGATACAAGTTAGTGTATGGCAACAATTTAGGGTGAGCGTGTTAGGTTACAGGATAATGTTAACGTACGGGTTAGGATAAACGGACGGGTTAGTGTAAGGCTTCGTGGAAGGGTTAGGGTTACGGTTAGGGGATTGGGAAGGGGACGCTTTAGGGTACAGGTTAGGGTATGACAATGGTTTAGGGTGAGCGTACGTGTTAGGGTACGAGTTAGTGTTAGCAAACGGGTTAGTATTGGGGACGGGTTAGGTTAATCCTTCATGTAAGGCGTCGTGTAAGGGTTAGGTTTAGGCATAGGTGATGGGTGCAGTTTAGGGTACAGGTTAGGGTACAACAATGGTTTCGGGTGTGCGTACGTGTTAGGGTATGGGTCAGTGTTAGTGTAAGGGTTAGGATTAGGGGAGGGGTTAGGGTAAGGCTTCAGGTAAGGGTTAGGATTAGGGTTAGGGTAAAGGTTAGGGTTAGTGTTAGGGGACGGTTTAAGGTACAGTTTAGGATAGGACAACCGTTTAGTTTGAGCTTACGTGTTAGGGTGCGGGTTAGTGTTAGCGTCCGGGTTAGGATTAGGGTACATGTTAGGGTAAGGAGTTGGTTAAGGGTTATGGTTTGGGGATGGGGACTGGGACGGATTAGGGTACAGGTTAGGTTACGACAACGATTTAGGTTGAGTGTAGGTGTTAGTGTATGGGTTAGTGTTAGCATACGTGTTAGGATTAGGTGACAGGTTAGTTAAAGGCTTCGGGTAAGGTTTAGGGTTAGGGGACGGGCATGGGGATGGTTTAGGGTACAGGTTACTGTACGATAACAGTTAAGGGTGAGCGTACGTGGGAGGGTAGAGCTTAGTATTAGCGTACGGGTTAGGTTTAGGGGACGTGTTATGGTAAGGCTACGGGTAACGGTAAGGGTTAGGTTTAGGGTTAGGGATAGGGTTAGGGGACAGGGACGGTTTAGGGTACAAGTTAGTGTACGAAAAATGTTTAGGGTGAGCATACGTGTGAGGGTACGGGTTAGTGTTAGCGTACAGGTTAGGATTTGGGGACGGGTTTTGTGAAGGCTTCGGGTAAGGGTTAGTGTTAGGCGTAGGGTTTGGGGTAGGGGATGGGAACAGTTTAGGGTACCGTTTAGGGTACGACAACTGTTTAGGGTGAGCGTACGTGTTAGGATATGTGTTAGTGTTAGTGTACGGGTTAGTATTAGTGGACGGGTTAGGTTAAGGTTTCACGTAAGACTTCGAGTAAATGTTAGTGTTATGGTTAGGGTTAGGTGATGAGGGTGGTTGAGGTTACAGGTTAGGTTACGAAAACTGTTTAGGGTGAGCGTACGTGTTACGTTATGTGTTAGTGTTAATGTACGGGTTAGGATTAAGGGACGGGTTAGGGTAAGGCTTCGGGTAAGGGTTAGGGTTACGGTTAGGGTTAGGGGACGGGGATGGTTTAGGGTACAGGTTAGGGTACAACAAAGGTTTAGGTGAGCGTACATGTGAGGGCATGGGTTAGTGTTAGTGTATGGGTTAGGATTAGGGGACGGGTTAGGGTAAGGCTTTGGGTAAGGGTTAGGGTTAGGGTTAGGGTTAAGTTTCAGAGAAGGGGACGGTTTAGGGAACAGGTTAGGGTATGACAATGGTTTAGGGTGAATGTACGTGTTAGTGTACGGGTTAGTTTTAGCATACGGGTTAGGATAAGGGGACGGGTTAGGTTAAGCTTCACGTAAGGCTTCGGGTAAGGGTTAGGGTTAGCGTTAGGGTTAGGTGAAGGGACGGCTTAGGGTACAGGTTAGGGTACGACAACGGTTTAGGGTGAGCGTACATGTTAGTGTATGCGTTAGTGTTAGCGTACAGGTTAGGATTAGGGGACGAGTTACGGTAAGGCTTCGGGTTAGGGTTAGGGTTAGCGGACGGGGATGGTTTAGGGTACAGGTTAGTGTCCAACAAAGATTTTGGTTGAGCGTATGTGTTAGGGTATGTGTTAATGTTAGCGTCCGTGTTAGGATTAGTGGACGGTTTAGGGTAAGGCTTCGGGTAAGGCTTATGGTTAGGGTTACGGTAAGGCTTAGAGTTAGGCTTAGGGGATGGGGACAGTTTAGGGTACAGGTTAGGGTATGACAATGGTTTAGGGTGAGCGTACGTATTATGGTATGGATTAGTGTTATTGTTTGGGTTAGGATAACGGAACGGGTTAGGGTAAGGCTTCGGGTAAGTGTTAGAGTTAGGGTTAGGGTTAGGAGACGTTTACCGTTAAGTGTACAGGTTAATGTACGACAAGTTTTAGGGTGAACGTGCGTGTTAGGGTACGGGTTAGTTTTAGGGTATAGGTTAATTTAGCGTACGGGATAGGATTAGGGGAAGGGTTAGGTTAAGGTTTCGCGTAAGGTTTTAGGTAAGGGTTAGGGTTAGGGTTAGGTTTAGGTGACGGCGACAGTATAGCGTACAGGTTAGTGTACGACAACGGTTTAGGTTGATCGTACATATGAGGGGATGGGTTAGTGTTAGCGTACGGGTTAGGATTATGGGACGAGTTAGGGTAAGGTTTCGGGTTAGGTTTAGGTTTAGTGGACGGGGACGGTTTAGGGTACAGGTTAGGGTATGACAACGGTTTACGGTGAGCGTACGGGTTAGTGTTAGCATACAGGTTAGGATTAGGTGACGGGTTAGGGTAAGGTTTCGGGTAACGGTAAGGGTTAGGTTTAGGGTTAGGGTTAGTTGACCCAGACAGTTTAGGGTAGAGGATAGGGTATGACCATGGTTTAGGGTGAGTGTACATGTTAGGGTATGGGTTAGTGTTAGCGTATGGGTTAGGATTAAGGGACGGGTTAGGGTATGGCATCAGGTAAGGGTTAGGTTTAGGGTTAGTGTTAGGCTTAGGGTTAGGGAACGGGGATGGTTTAGGGTACAGGTTAGGGTATGAAAACGGTTTAGGGTGAGCGTACATGTGAGGGTACGGGGGGTTAGTGTTAGCATACAGTTTAGAATAAGGGGACGAGTTAGGGTAAGGCTTGGGGTTAGATTTAGGGTTAGGGTTCAGGGACAGAAACGGTTTAGGATATAGGTTTGGGTATGACAACGGTTTAGGATGAGTGTACATGTTAGGGTATGGGTTAGTGTTAGCGTATGTGTTAGGATTAGGGGACGAGTTAGGGTAAGGCTTCTCATAAGAGTTAGGGTTTGGTGTAGGGTTAGGATTAGGGATAGAGGACAGGGACGGTTTAGGGTACACGTTATGGTACTGCAACGTTTTATGGTGAGTTTACATGTTAGGGTATGGGTTAGTGTTCACGTACGGGTTAGGTTTTGGGGACGGGTTAGTGTAAGGCTTTGGGTAAGGTTTAGGTGTAGGGTTAGGGTTAGGGGAGGGGGATGGTTTAGGGTATAGGTTAGGGTACGAAAACGGTTTAGGGTGAGCGTACGTGTTAGGTTATGTGTTAGTGTTAGCGTAAGGATTAGGATTGGGGGACGGTTTAGATTAAGGCTTTGCATAAGGATTCAGGTAGGTTCACGGTTAGGGTTAGGGTTAAGTGATGGGCACTTTTTAGGGTACAGGTTAGGGGAGGAGAAAGGTTTAGGTTGAGCATGCATGTTAGGGTATGTGTTAGTGTTAGTGTATGGGTTAGGATTAGGGGACAGGTTAGTGTAAGGCTTTGAGTAGTGTTAGTGTTAGGTTTAGGGTTAGCGTTAGGGTTAGGGGACGGTGACGGTTTTGGGTACAGGTTAAGTTACAACAATGGTTTAGGCTGGGCTTACGTTTTAGGGTACAGTTTAGTGTTAGCATACAGGTTAGGATGAGGGGATGGGTTAAGGTAAGGCTTCGGGTAAGGCTTAGGGGTAGGGTGAGGGTTAGGTTTAGGTGACGGGAATGGTATAGGGTACAGGTTGGGGTACGAAAACGGTTTACAGTGAGTGTACACATTAGGGTACGCTTTAGTGTAAGCATACGGGTTAGGATTAGGGGACAGGTTAGGGTAAGGCTTCAAGTAAGGTTTTGGGGTAGGGTGAGGTTTAGGGTTCGGGTTAGGGGACGGGGATAGTTTAGGGTACAGGTTAGGGTACGACAATGGTTTAGAGTGAGTGTACATGTGAGGATATGAGTTACTCTTAGCGTACGGGTTAGGATTACGGGACAGCTTAGGGTAAGGCTTTGGGTAACAGTTAGGTTTAGGTTTAGGGTTACGGTTAGGGTTAGGGGGTGGGGACAGTTTAGGGTACAGCTTAGGGTACGACAACGGTTTAGGGTGAGTGTACATGTTAGGGTATTGGTTAGTTTTAGCGTACGGTTTAGGATTATGGGACGGGTTAGGATAAGGCTTCAGGTTAGGGTTAGGGTTAGGGTTAGGGTTAGGGGACGGCTTAGGGTACAGGTTTTGATACGACAATGGTTTAGGGTGAGCGTGCATGTTAGTGTATGGTTTAATGTTACTGTACAAGTTAGGATTAGGTGACGGGTTAGGGTAAGGCTTTGGATAAGGGTTAGGCATAGGGTTAGGGTTAGGGTTAGGGTTTGTGGACCGGAAGATTTAGGGTACAGTTTAGGGTATGACAAATGTTTTGGGTGAGAGTGTATTTCAGGGTACCGGGTTGTGTTAGCTTCTGGGTAAGGATTAGGGGACGGGCTAGGTTAAGGCTTCGTGCAAGGTTTCAGGTAAGAGTTAGGGTTAGGATTAGGTGACGAGGACTCTTTAGGGTACAGGTTAGGGTACGACAACAGTTTAGGGTGAGCGTACGTGTAAGGTTACGTGTTAGTGTTAGCTTATGGGTTAGGATTAGGGGACGGGTTAGGGTAAGGCTTCGGTTAAGGGTTAGGGTAAGGGTTAGGGGATGGGATGGTTTAGGGTAGAAGTTAGGGTACAACAACAGTTTAGGATGAGCGTACGTGTTGGGGTATGGGTTAGTGTTAGCGTCCAGTGTAGGATAAGTGGACTGGTTAGGGTATGGCTTCAGGTAACTGTTAGGGTTAGGTTTAGGGTTAGGGTTAGTTTTAGGTTTAGGGTTAGGGGATGGGGTTGGTTTAGGGTACAGTTTAGGGTATGAAAACGGTTTAGGCTGAGTGTACGTGTGAGTGTATGGGTTAGTGTAAGAGTACTGGTTAGGATTAGGGGACGGGTTAGGGTAAGGATTTGGGTAACGGTTAGGGTTAGGTTTAGGGTTAGGGTTAGGGTTAGGGGACGGGGATTGTTTAGGGTACAGGTTAGGGTACGACAATTGTTTAGGGTTAGCATACATTTCAGGGTATGGGTTAGTGTTAGCGTACGGGTTATGACTAGGGGATGGGTTAGGTTAAGGCTTCGGGTAAGGGTTAAAGTTAGGTTTAGTGTTATGGTTAGGGTTAGGGTTAGGGGACGGTTTAGGGTAAAGGTTAGGGTACGACAACACTGTAGGTTGAGCGTACGTGTGAGGGTACGGGTTAGTGTTAGCATCAGTGTTAGGATTAGGGGACGAGTTAGGTTAAGGCTTCGGGTTAGGGTTAGAGTTAGGGGACGCGGACGGTTTATGGTACAGGTTAGTGTACGACAACGTTTTAGGGTGAACGTACGTGTTAGGTTACGTGTTAGTGTTAGCGTACGGTTTAGGATTATGGGACGATTTAGGTTAAGGCTTCGGGTATGGGTTAGGGTTAGGTTTATGGTTAAGGTAAGTGTTAGGGGACAGGGACGTTTTAGGGTACAGGTTAGGGTTCGACCAAAGTTTAGGGTGAGCGTACCTGTTAGGGTATGGGTTTGTGTTAGCTTACGGGTTAGGATTAGGGGACGGGTTAAAATAAGGCTTTGGTAAGGATTAGGGGTAGGGTTAGGGTTAGCCTTAGGGGACGGGGAGGGTTTAGTGTACAGCTTAGTGTACGACAACGGTTTAGTGTGAGCGTACGTGTTAGGGTATGGGTTAGTGTTTGCGTTCGGGTTAGGATTAGGGGATGGGATAGGGTAAGGCTTCGGTTAAGGGTTATGTTTAGGGTTATGGTTAGGGTTAGTGTTAGCGGACGGGAACAGTGTAGGGTACAGGTTAGTGTACGAGAACGGTTTAGGGTGAGTGTACATGTTAGGGTATGGGTTAGTGTTAGCCTCCGGGTTAGGATTAGTGGACGGGTTAGTGTAAGGCTTCATGTAAGGGTTAGTGTTAGGGTTAGGGGTACGGTTAGTGGACTGGGATGGGGACGTGGACGGTTTAGGGTACAGATTAGGGTATGACAACATTTTAGCATGAGTGTACATATTAGGGTACGGGTTAGTGTTAGCGTAAGTGTTAGGATTAGGGGACGAGTTAGGTTACGGCTTCAGGTTACGTTTATGGTTAGGGTTAGGGCACGGGGATGGATTGGGTTACAGGTTAGTGTACTACAAAGTTTTAGGGTGAGTGTACGTGTTAGTTTATGGGTAAGTGTTAGTGTACGGGTTAGGATTAGGTGACAAGTTAGGTTAAGGTTTCAGGCAAGGGTTATCGTTAGGTTTAGGGTTAGGGTAAGGGTTAGGGGACAGGGAGGTTTTAGGGTACAAGTTAGGGTACAAGTTAGGGTATGACAACGATTTAGGGTGAGCGTTAGGGTAAGTGTTATTGTTAGCGTACGTTTTAGGATTAGGGGACGGGTTAGGGTAAGGTTGTCAGTAAGTGTTAGTTTTAGGGTTAGGGTTAGGAGACGGGGACAGTTTAGGGTAAATGTTTGGGTACAACAACAGTTTAATTGAGCGTACATGTTAGTTTTTGCATACGGGCTAGGATTAGGGGACGGAATAGGTTAAGGCTTTATGTAACGCTTCAGGTAAGGGTTAGGGATAGGGTTTGGGTTAGGGGACGGGGACGGCTTAGAGTACAGGTTAAGGCATGACAATGGTTTAGGGTGACTATATATGTTAGAGTACGTGTTAGTGTTAGTGTACGGGTTAGGATTGGGGACGTGTTAGGGTAAGGCTTCGGGTACAGGTTAGGGTTAGGTTTAGGGTTACAGTTATGGGACTGGGACCGTTTAGGGTACAGGTTAATGTACGACAATGGTTTAGGTTGAGCGTACGTGTTAGTTTATGGGTTAGTGTTAGTGTACGGGTTAGGATTAGGGAATGGGTTAGGGTAAGGCTTCAGGTAAGGGTTAAGTTTAGGGTTAGGGTTAGGGGACGGGGTGGGATTAGGGTACAGGTTAGTGTACGACAACAGTTTAGGATGAGCGTATGTATTACGGTGTGTGTTAGTGTTAGCGTATGGGTTAAAATTAGGGAATGGTTAGGGTAAGGCTTCGGGTAAGGTTTAAGGTTATGGTTAGGTGACGGTGACGGTTTAGGGTACAGTATAGGGTACGACAACAGATTAGGGTGAGCGTACGTGTTAGGCTACATGTTAATGTTAGCATACGGTTTAGGTTTAGGGGACTGTTTAGGGTAAGGCTTCGGGTAAGGGTTAGGATCAGGGTTAGGGGACGGGGATGCTGTAGCATACAGGTCTGGGTACGACAATGATTTAGGTTCAGCATACGTGTTAGGGTATGAGTTAGTGTTAGCGTACGTGTTAGGCTTAAGGGAGGAGTTAGTGTAAAGCTTCGGGTAAGGGTTATGGCTAGGGTTAGGGTTAGGTTTAGGGTTAGGGAATGGGGATGGGGACGGTTTAGGGTACAGATTAGGGTACAACAACGGTTTAGGTTGAGTGTACGTGTTAGGGTATGTGTTAATGTTAGCGTACGGTTTAGTAGTAGCGGATGGGTTAGGGTAAGGCTTCGAGTAAGTGTTAGTTTTGGGGTTAGGATTAGGAGACGGGCACGGTTTAGGGTACAGTTATGGTAGAACAATGGTTTAGTGTGAGTGTACGTATTAGGGTACTTGTTATTGTTGGCATAAGGGTTAGGATTAGGTTACTGTTAGGGTAAGGCTTAGGGTAAGTGTTAGGGTTAGGATTAGGGGACTGGGATGGTTTAGGTTACAGGTTAGGGAACGAAAACTGTTTAGGGGGAGCGTACGTGTGAGGGTACGGGTTAGTGTTAGCGTTCGGGTTAGGATTAGGGGACGGGTTACGGTAAGTCTTCGGGTAAGGGTTTGGATTAGGGCTAAGGGACGGGGATGGTTTAGGGAACAAGGTAGGGTACGACAACGGTTTAGGGTGAGTGTATTTGTTAGTGTTAGCTTACGGGTTAGTATTAGGGTATGGTTTAGTGTAAAGATTAGGGTATGACAACAGTTTAGGGTGAGCGTACGTGTTAGGGTATGGGTTAGTGTTACTGTACAGGTTAGGATTAGGGGACGGGTTAGGGTAATGCTTCGGGTAAGGGTTAGGCTTAGGGTTAGGGTTAGGGAATGGGAACCATTTAGGGTACAGTTTAGGGTATGAAAACGGTTTTGGTTGAGCATACGTGTTAGGGTACAGTTAGTGTTAGCGTACGGTTTAGGGTTAGGCCACATATTAGTCTAAGGCTTTGGGTAAGGGTTAGATTTAGGGTTACGGGACGGGGACGCGGACGGTTTAGGGTACAGGTTAGTATACAATAACAGTATAGGGTGAGCATACGTGTTAGGGTACAGGTTAATGTTAGCGTACGGGGTAGGAATAAGGGACGGGTTAGGGCAAGGCTACGGTTAAGGGTTAGGGTTAGCGTTAGGGGACGGGGATGTGGATGGGGACGGTTTAGGGTACAGGTTAGGGTACGACAGCGGATTAGGTTGAGTGTATGTGTTAGTGTACAGGTTAGGGTACGACAGCGGATTAGGTTGAGTGTATGTGTTAGTGTACAGGTTAGAGTTAGCGTACGTTTTAGGAATAGGGGACGATTTAGTGTAAGGCTTCAGGTAAGGGTTAGGCTTAGGGTTAGGTTTAGGTTTAAGGTTAGG
This sequence comes from Orcinus orca, assembly GCF_937001465.1. Classification (NCBI taxonomy): domain Eukaryota; kingdom Metazoa; phylum Chordata; class Mammalia; order Artiodactyla; family Delphinidae; genus Orcinus; species Orcinus orca. The sequence continues at coordinate 81,776,531 of NC_064568.1, forward strand.
GGATGGGGACAGTTTAGGGTACACATTAGGGTACGACAATGGCTTAGGGTTAGCATATGTGTTAGGGTAATGGTTAGTGTTAGTGTACGCTTTAGGTTTACGGGACAGGTTAGGGTAAGACTTCGGTTAAGGGTTAGGGTTAGGGTAAGTGTTAGGGTTCGGGTAAGTGTTAGGGTTAGGGGACGGTTTAGGGTACAGGTTAGAGTATGACAAGGGTTTAGTGTGAGCGTACATGATAGGGTATGGTTTAGTGTTAGCGTATGGGTTAGGATTAGGGGACGGGTTAGTGTAAGGCTTTGTCTAAGGGTTAGGGTTAGGGGACGGGGACGGGGACGGTTTAGGGTACAGGTCAGTGTACGACTACTGTTTAGGGTGAGTGTACGTGTTAGGGTACAGCTTACTATTAGCGTACGGGTTAGGATTAGGGGACGGGTTAGTGTAAGGCTTCGGGTAAGTGTTAGAGTTAGGTTTATGGTTAGGGGACTGGGACAGGGACGGTTTAGGGTACAGGTTAGGGTACAACAACAGTTTAGGGTTAGCATACATTTTAGGGTATGGGATAGTGTTAGCTTACGTGTTAGGATTAGGGCACTGGTTAGGGTAAGGCTTTGGGTAAGGTTGAGGTTTAGGGTTAGGGATAGGGTTAGAGTTGGGGACGCGGACTGTTTAGGGTACAGGTTAGGATACGACAATGGTTTAGGGTTAGCGTACGTGTTAGGGTATGGGTTAGTGTTAGTGTATGGGTTAAGATTAGGAGACATGTTAGAGTATGGCTTCGGGTTAGGGTTAGGTTTAGGTTTAGGGTTAGGTTTAGTGTTAGGGTTAGGGAACAGAGACGGTTTAGTTTACAGGTTAGGGTAAGTTAACGGTTTGGAGTTAGCGTACGTGTTAGTGTATGGGTTATTTTTAATGTATTGTTTAGGATTAGGGGTCGTGTTAAAGTACGGCTTCAGTTAAGGGTTAGTGTTAGTGTTAGGGTTAGGGAATGGGTATGGTTTAGGGTACGATATCGTTTTATGTTTAGCGTACATGTTAGTGTATGGGTTTGTGTTAGTGTACGGGTTAGGATTAGGGTCCGGGTTAGGGTAAGGCTTCGGGTAAGGGTTAGGGTTAGGCTTAGGATTAGGTTTAGGTATCTGGTATGGTTTAGTGTACAGGTTAGGGTTCGACAACGGTTTAGGGGAGAGTACGTTTTAGGATATGCATTAGTGTTAGTGTACGGGTTAGGATTAGGTTTAGGTTTAGGGCTATGTTTTAGGTTAGGGTTAGGGTTACGGTTAGGGAATGGGTACGTTTCAGTGTTCAGTTTAGTGTATGACAACGGGTTAGTGTTAGGGTATGTGTTAGGTTATGCGTTATTGTTATTGTATGGGTTAGGATTAGGGTACCGTGTAGTGTAAGGGTTAGGTTAAGAGTTCGGGTTAGGATTAGTGTTAGTGTTAGGGTTAGCGTTATGGAACGGGTGAATTGCCATGCCCCTGTGCTCCATATAAAGTGATGGGAAAAATCCAATGGAAGTGTTAGAAACATCCTATTTTACCCGAGGTTTATACACTGCTATATGTTAATTACAGTTTTGCTCACACATCTGTTCATTGAAGTTACAATGTTGTCAATTTCTTTTACTGATCCACCAGAGTGGACCCCAACAAGGCTCCCCTTGCCCAGTGTCATTGGAGCCAGCAGATCGAGACTGAGTTTGGTCCAGCAGCAAGGGAAACTTTATATTTTCTTCAGAGAATTGAGAGATGAGAGCATGCACTACCCCGCGGGCTGTGGGCTGGGCTGCTGTGTAGGGATCCCAGCAGCATCAGCGGGAGGGAGGGGCGGAGCTCTCAAGGGGCTGGTTGGCTGCAGTTCAGGCTCTATGTCGCGGAGTCTGCATAGGGCCCCGGGAGCTGAAATGTCGACCCAGCCATTCTGCACTAGGAAATCGGGTCTGAAGTGCCGGGTGTGGGACCTCTGCGTGCGGAACCCTAGGAGCACGTGAAATTAGACAAAGCACAGAGGAAAAAAGGGTTAGACTTTAGTTTATTGCCCAGATTCTATTTTTATCTCCCAGGAATTTTTCATGGGCTTTGGCGGTGACAAACCCCTCCTCTCCCTTTTGTCCCATTCCTCATTCTTGGTGCGCTGTGGGTGCAGACCCCTCTTCTGTAACTGCTTCGTGCTGAGTTGGGAGTCCTCATACTCGTGGGGAGGGGCAGAACTTCTCCCCAGCAGCCTCCAGGTGAGGTTGATTGTCCCCAGGCCTCCTGCCTCACTGCTCGTCCGCCTGAGCGCCAGCATTGGAAGTGTTATAGATTCTAATGACCTTTAAGGGTGCAAGAAAGAGATGCGCAGAGACGCTGGGGGGCCGGTTTTAACCCACCCCACATTTGTTTGGCCACCTTAGGCTGACGGTTTCTGCCAGCCTAGATGCTCTGACCAGTAGTCTTTGCTTTCTTCAATTAGACCCCTAAATTAACGTACAAACAGCACCAGATGTCAGAACCCTGCCCACTCAACTCCCAGACAGTCCAGGCCCGGTGGTGATCCAGGACCATGATGGCCACTGAGTCAATGGCGTTTTGAAGTAGCCAGGAGTCCGGCCGGTCTCATTGGCCACCATCACCGCGGTGTCTGTAGGCTTTTCTATGGTGACAGCATGATATACGGTTCCCCTGCCAAGCTTATTAGCTCCACTCTGGGTGCAGTAAGTCCTGCATGCAGTAGTCTGCTCTTTTGGGGCACAGACTTGTTGTTTTCTGAGAGAAGCTCCAGGTCATGTGATGGTCACACGAGTCGTCATGGGGGCCCGTTGCCCCCGGTTGTCTCTCTGGAGGTTGGAGTTGGAGGGCGTCCACACTCGAGGTCAGCGTGCCCACGGAGCGACCCCTGCAACTTCAGGGTATAGTGGGTGGTTAGGATCACCACATGGGGTCCTTTTCCCTTAGGAGGGAGCTAGATTTGCGGGCTGCTGATTTCCAGGTTCTTAGATACCCCCAGTACCCTGGCCAGATGGGGCGGCAGGCCAAGCCATTGGTGACCGTAGTTTGTCCTACCTGGAGGGTATTCTTGTGTTGTTCCATTTCAAGTGGTCCCAGTTTTTGCACTAATACTCCAATGGCGATTCACATTCTATGGGGATGTAAAGGTCAAAGGGTTTAGCTAAATTAGGGAGTTCCAGGGCAAGGGACTGAATTGACTGCTCTTTGTATTCTTGAAAGGCTGCTTCTGGATTCTATTCAAAAGGATCATCATCTTTTCCTTTCAGTGTTTCATATAGAGGCCCAGCTATTAGATTGTAGTTAGGGATCCAGATGCAGCAATCTCCGGCCTCCCCAGTAACCCCTAAGTTGTCTTCAAGTTTTAGAAGGGGTAAGGCTGCAAATGGGCTTTTTCCCTTTCCTGAGATGGGCTTCTCCGACCTTCTGTGAGAATGAAGCCCAGGTAGGTCACCTTAGTCTGTGATATTTGAGCCTTTTGCTTTGACACCCTCTATCCTTTATTGGCTAGGTAGTTCAGAGGCCTCCTTAGTAGGGTTGGCGATCAGAATGTCGTCTGCATATTGAAGGAGGGTTCCCGTTTGCAGAGGTAGAACTTTTAGGTGTTTAGCTAACGTTTCCCCAAAGATGGTGTGGAAATTTTTGAACCCTTGGGGCAGGACGGCCCAGCACTATTGTTTCTGTTGTATGTTGAGTCCTGCCACTCACAAGCCAAAATTTCTTGTGACTCTGGGACTAATGGAATACAGAAGGAGGCATCATTGAAGTCTAATACAGAATACCATGTCCTGGTGGATGGTAGAATGACCAGCAGGGTGTAGGAATTAGGAACAACTGGATGTATATCCTTGGTGGCTTCACTAACTGTCCTGACATCCTTTACCAGGTCCCCAGCAGCCCACAGGGCTCTCGTGGTCAGGCCAATCCCAGGATATGGAGCTCACCTGGGCAGGTCGCCAGCAGCCCATGAGGCTCTCATGGTCAGACCCCTCCCATGATACAGAGCTCCCCAGGGCATGTACCCTGGCAGGGCTGGGCACACAGGAACCGTGCACATAGCCCTGAATGCAGAGAACCTCCAGCTCACCTGTCACTCAGAGGTGACACAGAGCACCTCAGAGCAGGACTTGAACTAACAAACAGCAGCGCCTACAGGTCTGTGTCTCTGGGCATCACTCTGTGCAGCCACCCTCCGCCTGGCCTTCCAGAGATTTCCAGTGCTGCTGGGACACCAGGCCTCTGTCTCCACCCATCACCCCTCCTCTCCTTGACTCCTGGGTTCCTCATTAGGAGAGGGTCTTCTTGAAGTTGTCTCCCACTCATGGGCCAGATAAAATGATTAGAAAACAAGCCAGAGCTGCAGCCCTTGTGTATCCTGACTCTCAGGAGCCCACACCTCTTCCTGGGACCTGGCCGGTTCAGCAAGGTCCATTTTCTGCAACTGTGAGCCCCTGAGGGTTGAGGATTGGCTGACCTGGGCAGCCTGACCGTGCGGGCCAGCCCTCCCCAGGTGTGCCTGGGTTGAGGTCAATATAAACACCACTCCAGGCAGCAAGAGCTCCTGCAGCTGTGCCTGACGCCATATTCTCTGCACTGTCAGCAGTGGTGGGGCTGGGCTGGTGGGTGGGAGTGAGGGGCTACGCCTTTGTAGGTGACCCAGTGTGAGTGGGGCTCTGCTGGACTCTCTGCAGGAGTTGCCAAGCTGCCACCTGCTAAAGAAGAGGATGTGTCATCCGTAACTGCTGCTGGAATTTCTCCCTGGGCAGAGGTGAGGAAGGAAATAAGCAGTGGGGGCCTGGACAGGAGGGTTATCTCAGGCAGGGAAATGGAAAGCTTCCAGAAGAGCACCCAGGGCCAGGACAATCTTGGCTGGCCTGCAGGCACCAAGTCGGCAGGAGTGCTGTCGCTGGTGTGGCTCCACGGCCCTTCCTCTAGGCTTTCAAGTCCTTGAACATATTCAGGTGTTTTACCTGGGAAGGGTGGGAACAGTTCAGCAGCAGCTGGCCTGGGGCTCAGCTCACGTTTACTCACAGATGTCTCAGCACGGTCCCCCAGCTTTGCAATGAGGATGCTCCTTGCTGGGTGGGGGGCTGCTGGCTGCATGGGAGACGATTCACCACCTCTGACCAACTTCAGCATTGTTTAACCACTGGAACAAGTACCCTGATAGGGTTTTCCTCTGTATAACTGGTGAGTTCTTTTTTTTTTTCTTTTTTGGTTCAAGATAGATTTTATTCCTCTTTTTTGTATTTATAGATATAAGCATGGAAATAATTCATTCCTATAAATACATGTATGTGAAGGGAATAACTTTTTTCTGTTTCTTTAAATTTTATTTATTTTTTTAATTTTTAAATTTTATTTACTTTTTTATACAGCAGGTTCTTATTGGTTATCTATTTTATAGATATAAATGTATACATGTCAATCCCAATCTCCCAACTCCTCCCACCCAACACCCCATGGCTTTAGCCTCTTGGTGTCCATACCAAGAGGTTAGAGTACGACAACAGTTTAGTGTTAGTGTACGTGTTACGGTACAGATTAGAGTTAGTGTACGGGTTAGGATTAGGGGACGGATAGGTTAAGGCTTTGGGATAGGGTTAGGTTTAGGGATAGGGTTAGGGTTAGGGAACGGGGATGGTTTAGGGTACAGGTTAGGGTACAATAACGGTTTAGGGTTAGAGTATATGTTAGGGTACGGGTTAGTGTTAGTGTACATGTTAGGATTAGGGGACGGGTTAGGGTAAGCCTTCGGGTAAGGGTTAGGGTTAGGGTTAGTGTTAGGGGACCAGGAACGTTTAGGGTACAGGTTAGGGTACGACAATATTTTAGGGTGAGCGTACTTGTTAGGGTATGGGTTAGTGTTAGCGTACATGTTACAATTGGGATGGGTTAGGATAAGTCTTCGGGTAAGGGTTAGGGTTAGGGTGAGGGGACGGGGACAGGGACGGTTTAGGGTACAGGTTACGGTAGGACAACGGTTTAGGGTGAGCGTACGTGTTAGGGTACAGTTTAGAGTTAGCGTACGTGTTAGGATTAGGGGACGGTTTAGTGTGGGGCTTCGGGTAAGGATTAGGTTTAGGGTTAGGGTTAGGTTTAGGGTTAGGGGAAGAGGACTGTTTAGGGTACAGATTAGGTTACAACAACGGTTTAGGGTGAGCGTAGGTGTTAGGGTATGGGTTACTGTTAGCGTATGGTTTAGGTTTACGGGACGGTTAGGGTAACGCTTCAGGTAAGGGTTAGGGTTAGGGTTAGGGTTTTGGTTAGGCTTAGGTTTAGTGGACGGGTACGGTTTAGGGTACAGATTGGTGTATGACAACGGTTTAGGTTTAGCGTACGTCTTAGGGTATGGGTTAGTGTTAGCGTACGGTTTAGGATTAGGGTACGGGTTAGGGTAAGGTTTTGGGTAAGGGTTAGGGTTAGGGATACGTTTAGGGTTAGGGGTAGGGGACGGGACGGTTCAGGTTACAGGTTAGTGTATGACAGTGTTTTAGGGTTAGCATAAATGTTATGGTATGGGTTACTGTTAGCATACGGGTTAGGATTAGGGAAAGGATTCGAGTAAGGTTTAGGGTTAGGGCTACGGTTAGGTGACGGGGTCTGTTTATGGTACAGGTTAGGTTATGACAAAGATTTATGGTTAACGTACCTGTTAGGGAACGTGTTTGTGTTAGCGTATGGGTTAGGATTACAGGAAGGGTTAGGGTAAGGCTTCGGGTAAGGGTTAGGCTTAGGGTTAGAGTTGGGGATGGGGACAGTGTAGGGTACAGTTTAGGGTATAACAACGGTTTACTGTTAGTGTACGTGTTAGGGTACGAATTAATGTTAGCATACAGGTTAGGATTAGGGGACAGGTTATGGTAAGGCTTCGCGTAAGTATTAGGGTTAGGGTTAGGGGACGGGGACGGTATAGGGAAAAGATTAGTGTACGACAACGGTTTAGGTTTAGCGTACGTGTTAGGGTAAGTGTTAGTGTTAGCATATGGTTTAGGATTAGAGGACGAGTTAAGGTAAGGCTTCGGGTAAGCTTTAGGTTTAGGGTTGGGGTTAGGGATAGGGTTAGGGTTAGGGAAGGGGTAAGGTTTAGGGTACAGGTTAGGGTACGTCAAATGTTTAGTGTTAGCGAACGTGTTAGGGTACAGGTTTGAGTTAGTGTACGGGTTAGGATTAGGGGACAGGATAGGTTAAGGCTTTGGGATAGGCTTAGGTTTAGGGATAGGGTTAGGGTTAGGGAACGGGGATGGTTAGGGTACAGGTTAGGGTATGACAATGGTTTAGGGTTACAGTATATTTTAGGGTACGGGTTAGTGTTAGTGTATGGGTAAGGATTAGGGGACGGGTTACGGTATGTCTTCAGGTAAGGATTAGGTTTAGGGTTAGGTTTAGGGTTAGTGTCAGGGGACCGGGACGGTTTAGGGTACAGGTTAGGGTACGACAACGATTTAGGGTGAGCGAATGTGTTAGGGTATGGGTAAGTGTTAGCGTACGTGTTAGGATTAGGGGATGGGTTAGAGTAAGGATTCGGGTAAGGGTTAGGGTTAGATTTAGTGGATGGGGACAGTTTAGAGTACAGGTTAGGGTACAACAACTGTTTACGGTGAGCTTACGTGTTAGGGTACGAGTTAGTGTTAGCGTAAGGGTTAGGATTAGGGGACGGGTTAGGGTAAGGCTTCGGGTAAGGGTTAGGGTTAGGGGACAGTTACAGGGACTGGGACGGTTTAGGGTACAGGTTAGGGTACGAAAATGGTTTAAGGTGAGCGTACATGTTACAGTACGGGTTAGTGTTAGCGTAAGTGTTAGGATCAGGGGATGGTTTAGTGTTAGCTTTCGGGTAAGTGTTAGGGTTAGGTTTAGGGATAGAGGACAGGGACCATCGGGGTACAGGTTAGGGTACGACAACGGTTTAGTGTGAGCATACGTGTTAGAGTACGGGTTAGTGTTAGCGTACGGGTTAGGACTAGGGGACAGTTTAGGGTAAGGCTTTGCGTAAGGTTTAGGCTTAGGGTTAGGGTTAGGTTTATGGTTAGGGGACGGGGACGGTTTAGGGTACAGGTTAGGGTATGACAACGGTTTAGGGTGAGCGTACGTGTTAGGGTATGTTTTACTGTTAGCGTACGGGTTAGGATTTGTGGACGCGTTAGGTTAAGGATTCGGGTAAGGGTTAGGGTTAGTGTTAGGGTTAGGGTTAGGGGACAGGGACGGTTTAGAGTACAGGTTAGGGTATGACAACTTTTTAGGGTGAGCATATGTGTTAAGGTATGGGTTAGTGTTAGCGTTCGGGTTAGGATTAGGGGACGGTTTAGGGTAAGGCTTCAGGAAAGGTTCATGGTTAGGGTTAGTGTTACTGTTAGAGGACACGGGACGGTTCAGCGTACAGGTTAGGGTACGAAAATGGTTTAGGTTGACCGTACGTGTTAGGGTACAGTTTAGTGTTAGTGTATGGGTTAGCATTAGGGGACAGGTTAGGGTAAGGCTTCGGGTAATGGTTAGGGTTAGGGTTAGGCTTAGGCTTAGAAGACAGAGACGGTTTAAGGTACACGTTAGTGTACGACAATTGTTTAGGGTGAGTGTACATGTTAGGGTATGGGTTAGAGTAGGCGTACGGTTTAGGTTTAACAGACCGGTTAGGGTAAAGTTTCTGGTAAGTGTTAGGTTTAGGGTTAGTGTTAGTGATAGGGGATGGGGAAGGTTTAGGGTACCGGTTAGGGTATGACAATGGTTTCGGTTGAGCGTACATGTTAGGGTATGTTTTAGTGTTAGCGTATGGGTTAGGATTAGGGGAAGGATTAGGGTAAGGCTTCGGGTAAGTGTTAGGGTTAGGGTTCGGGTTAATGTTAGGGGACGGGGACAGTTTCAATTACAGGTTAGGGTATGACAACGGTATAGGGTGAGCGTACGTTTACAGTACGGGTTATTGTTAGTGTACGGGTTAGGATTAGGTGACGGGTTAGCTTAAGGCTTCAGGTAAAGGGTATGGGTAGGCTTAGGTTTAGGGTTACTCTTAGGGGATGGGGACGGTTTAGGGTACCATTTAGGTTATGACAACTGTTTAGGGTGAGTGTACATATTATGGTATGTTTTAGTGTTAGCGTACGGGTTAGGATTAGTGGATGGGTTAGTTTAAGGCTTCGGGTAAGTGTTAGGGTTAGGGTTACGGTTAGGGGACGGGGACGGGGATGGTTTAGAGTACAGGTTAGGGTACGACAAAGTTTTAGGGTAAGCGTACATGTTAGGGTATGGGTTAGTGTTAGCGTACAGGTTAGGATTAGGGGACAGTTTAGGGTAAGGCTTCGGGTAAGGGTCATGGTTAGGGTTAGGTTTACGGTTAGGGGAAGGGGATGGTTTAGGGTACAGGGTAGAGTACGACAACGGTTTAGTGTGAGCATACGTTTTAGGGTATGGGTTATCATTAGCGTACGGGTTGGAATTATGGGACGTCTAAGGGTAAGGCTTCGGGTAAGGGTTAAGGTTAGGGTTAGGTTTAGGGTTAGGAGACAGAGATGGTTCAGGGTACACATTAGTGTATGACGGTGGTTTAGGGTGAGCATACGTGTTAGAGTACGGGTTAGTGTTAGCGCCCAGATTAGGTTTAGGGGACGGGTTAGGATAAGGCTTCGGGTAAGGTTTAGAGTTAGGGTTAGTGTTAGGGTTAGGTGATGGGGAAGGTTTAGATTACAGGTTAGGGTACGACGATGGTTTTGTGTGAGCGTACGTGTTAGCGTATGTTTTAGTGTTAGAGTTCGGGTGAGGATTGGGGAAGGGTTACAGTAAGACTTCGTGTAAGGGTTAGGGATAGGGTTAAGGTTAGGGTTATGGGATGGGGAAAGTTTACGGTACAGGTTATGGTAGGACAAGAGTTTAGGGAGAGCGTTCATGTTAGGGTATGTTGTAGTGTTAGCGTACGTGTTTGGAGTAGGGGATGGGTTAGGTTAAGGCTTTGGGTAAGGTTTAGGATTAGGGTTAGGGTTAGTGTTAGGGGATCGGGACAGTTTAGGGTACAGGTTAGGGTATGACAATGGTTTAGGGTGAGTGTACGTGTTAGGGTATTGGTTAGTGTTAGGGTACGTGTTAGGACTAGGGTAAGGGTTAGGTTAAGGCTTCGGTAAAGGTTTAGGGTTATGGTTAGGGTTAGGGGATAGGGATGGTTCAGGGTACAGGTTAAGGTATGACAATGGTTTAGGGTGAGCGTACGTGTTAGGGTACCTGTTAGTGTTAGCGTACGAGTTAGCATTAGGGCATGGGTTAGGGTAAGTCTTCGGGTAAGGGTTAGGGCTAGGGTTAGGGTTAGGGTTAGGGGACAGGGACGGGGAAAGTTTAGGGTACAGGTTAGGGTTAGGGTTAGGGTTAGGGTTAAGGTTAGGTTTACGGGATGGAGACGGGGACGGTTTAGGGTACAGGTTAGGGTACGACAACGGTTTAGAGTGAGCGTACGTGTTAGGGCACGTATTAGTGTTAGCGTACGGGTTAGGATTAGGGGACGGGTTAGGGTAAGGATTCGGGTAAGGGTTAGGGTTAGGCTTACGGGACGGGGACGGAGAAGGTTTAGGGTACAGGTTAGGGTATGACAGCGGTTTAGGGTGAGCGTACATGTGAGGGCACGGGTTCAAGTTAGCGTACGGTTTAGGATTAGGGGACGGGTTAGGGTAAGTCTTCAGGTAAGTGTTAGGGTTAGGGTTAGGGTTAGGGGACGGTTTAGGGTACAGGTTAGGGTACAACAACGGTTTAAGCTGAGTGTATGTGTGAGGGCACGGGTTAGTGTTAGCGTACGAGTTAGGATTAGGGGACGGGTTAAGGTAAGCCTTCGGGTAAGGGTTAGGGTTAGGGTTAGGGTTAGGTGACGGGGATGGATTAGAGTACAGGATAGGGTATGACAACGGTTTAGGGTGAGCGTATGTGTGAGGGCACGGTTTAGTGTTAGCGTAAGGTTAGGATTAGGGGACGGGTTAGGGTAAGGCTTCGTGTAAGGTTTAGGTTTAGGGTTAGGGTTAGTGTTAAGGGACGGGGACGGTTTAGGGTACAGGTTAGGGTATGACAACGGTTTAGGGTGAGCGTACGTGTGAGGGCACGGGTTAGTGTTAGCGTACGTGTTAGGATTAGGGGACGGTTTATGGTAAGGCTACGGGTAAGGGTTAGTGTTATGGTTAGGGTTAGGGGATGGAGTCGGTTTAGGGTACAGGTTAGCGTATGACAACGGTTTAGGGTGAGCATACGTGTGAGGACACGGGTTAGTGTTAGCGTACGGGTTAGGATTTGGGGACGGGTTAGGGTAAGGCTTCGGGTAAGTGTTAGGGTTAGGGTTAGGGTTAGGGTTGGGGACGGGGACAGTTTAGGGTACAGGTTAGGGTACGGCAACGTTTTAGGGTGAGCGTACATGTGAGGGCACGGGTTAGTGTTAGCGTACGGGTTAGGATTAGGGGATGGGTTAGGGTAAGGCTTCGTGTAAGAGTTAGGGTTAGGGTTAGGGTTAGGGGACGGGGATGGTTTAGGGTATACGTTAGGGTACAACAACGGTTTAGGGTGAGCGTACGTGTGAGGGCATGGGTTAGTGTTAGCGTATGGGGTAGGATTAGGGGACGTGTTAGGGTAAGGCTTCGGGTAAGATTTAGGCTTAGGGCTAGGGGATGGGGACAGTTTAGGGTACAGGTTAGGGTATGACAATGGTTTAGGGTGAGCGTACGTGTGAGGGCACGGGTTAGTTTTAGCGTACGTGTTAGGATTAGGGGACGAGTTAGGGTAAGGCTTCGGGTAAGTGTTAGGGTTAGGGTTAGGGGACGGGGACGGTTTAGGGTTCAGTTTAGGGTACGACAACGGTTTAGGGTGAACGTATGTGTGAGGGTACAGGTTAGTGTTAGCGTTCGGGTTAGGATTAGGGGTCGGGTTAGGGTAAGGCTTCGGGTAAGGATTAGGGTTAGTGTTAGAGTTAGGATTGTGGACGGGGACGATTTAGGATACAGGTTAGGGTACGACAACGGTTTAGTGTGAGCGTACGTGTGAGGGCATGGGTTAGTGTTAGCGTACGGGTTAGGATTAGGGGACGGGTTAGGTTAAGGCTTCGGGTAAGGGTTAGGTTTAGCGTTAGGGGATGGGGACGGTTTAGGGTACAGGTTAGAGTACGAGAAATGTTTAGGGTGAGCGTACGTGTGAGGGCACGGTTTAGTGTTTGCATACGGGTTAGGATAAGGGGACGGGTTAGGGTAAGGCTTCGTGTAAGAGTTAGGTTTAGGGTTAGGCTTAGGCTTAGTGTTAGGGGACGGGGACGGTTTAGGGTACAGGTTAGTGTATGACAACGGTTTAGGGTGAGCGTACGTGTGAGGGCACGGGTTAGTGTAGTGTACATGATAGGAAGAGGGGACGGTTTAGGGTAATGCTTCGGGTAAGGGTTAGGGTTAGGTTTAGGATTAGGATTTGGGGATGGGGTCGGTTTAGGGTACAGGTTAGGGTATGACAATGGTTTAGGGTGAGCGTACGTGTGAGGACACAGATTAGTGTTAGCGTACTGGTTAGGATTATGGGACGGGATAGTGTAAGGCTTCAGGTAAGGGTTAGGGTTATGGTTATGGTTAGGGGACGGGGACGGGGACGGTTTAGGGTATAGGTTAGGGTACGACAACAGTTTAGGGTGAGCGTACGTGTGAGGGCATGGGTTAGTGTTAGCGTATGGGGTAGGATTAGGGGATGTGTTAGTGTAAGGCTTTGGGTAAGGGTTAGGCTTAGGGCTAGGGTTAGGGGATGGGGACGGTTTAGGGTATAGGTTAGGGTACGACAATGGTTTAGGGTGAGCGTACGTGTGAGGGCACGGGTTAGTTTTAGCGTACGGGTTAGGATTAGGGGACGGGTTAGTGTAAGGCTTTGGGTAAGGGATAGGGTTAGGCTTAGGGTTAGGGTTGGGGACGGGGACAGTTTAGGGTACAGTTTAGGGTACGACAACGGTTTAGGGTGAGCGTACGTGTGTGGGCACGGGTTACTGTTAGCGTACGGATTAGGATTAGGGGATTGGTTAGGGTAGGGCTTCGGGTATGGTTTAGGATTAGGGTTAAGGTTAGAGTTAGGGGACGGGGACGGTTTAGGGTACAGGTTAGTGTACGAAAACTGTTTAGGTTGAGCATACATGTGAGGGCACGGGTTAGTATTAGCGTACGGGTTAGGATTGGGGACGGGTTAGGGTAAGGCTTCGGGTATGGGTTAGGGTTAGGGTTAGTGTTAGGGGATGGGGACGGGGACAGTTTAAGGTACAGGTTAGGGTACGACAACGGTTTAGGGTGAGCGTACGTGTGAGGGCACTGGTTAGTCTTAGCATACGGGATAGGATTAGGGGATGGGTTAGGGTAAGGCTTCGGATAAGTGTTAGGGTTAGGTTTAGGGTTAGGGGATGGGGACGGGGACGGTTTAGGGTTCAGGTTAGGGTACGACAATGGTTTAGGGTGAGCGTACGTGTGAGGGCATCGGTTAGTGTTAGCGTTCGGGTTAGGATTAGGGGACGGTTTAGGGTAAGGCTTTGGGTAAGGGTTAGGGTTAGTGTTAAAGTTAGGATTGGGGACGGGGACGATTTAGGGTACAGGTTAGGGTACGACAACGGTTTAGTGTGAGCGTACGTGTGAGGGCATGGGTTAGTTTTAGAGTACGGGTTAGGATTAGGGGACGCGTTAGGGTAAGGTTTCAGGTAAGGTTTAGGTTTAGGGTTAGGTTTAGAGTTAGGGGACTGGAAAGGTTTAGGGTACAGGTTAGGGTACGAAAACGGTTTAGGGTGAGCGTACATCTGAAGGCACGGGTTAGTGTTAGCGTACGGGTTAGGATTGGGGACGGATTAGGGTAAGGCTTCAGGTAAGTGTTAGGGTTAGGTTTAGGGGACGGGGACGGGACGGGGACGGTTTAAGGTACAGGTTAGGGTACGACAACGGTTTAGGGTGAGCGTACGTTTTAGGGCACGGGTTAGTGTTAGCGTATGGGGTAGGATTAGGTGACGTGTTAGGGTAAGGCTTCAGGTAAGGGTTAGGTTTAGGGTTAGGGTTAGGGGACGGGGATGGTTTAGGGTACAGGTTAGGGTACAACAACGGTTTAGGTTGAGCATACGTATGAGGGCACGGGTTAGTATTAGCGTACGGGTTAGGATTAGGGGACGGGTTAGGGTAAGGCTTCGGGTAAGGGTTAGGGTTAGGGATAGGGTTAGGGTTAGGGGACGGGGATGGTTTAGGGTTCAGGTTAGGGTACGACAACGGTTTAGGGTGAGCATACGTGTGAGGGCACGTGTTAGTGGTAGCCTACGGTTTAGGATTAGGTGACGGGTTAGGGTAAGGCTTCAGGTAAGTGTTAGGGTTAGGGTTAGGGTTAGGGTTAGGGTCAGGGGACGGGGATGGTTTAGGGTAAAGGTAAGGGTAGGACAATGGTTTAGGGTAAGTGTACGTGTGAGGACACAGGTTAGTGTTAGCGTACGGGTTAGGATTAGGGGACGGGTTAGGGTAAGGTTTCAGGTAAGGGTTAGGGATAGGGTTAGGGTTAGGTTTAGGGTTAGGGGATGGGGAAGGTTTAGGGTACAGGTTAGGGTTAGGGTTAGCGGACAGGGACGGTTTAGGGCACAGGTTAGTGTACGAAAACGGTTTAGGGTGAACGTATATGTGAAGGCACGGGTGCGTTTTAACATACGGGTTAGGATTAGGGGACGGATTAGTTTAAGGCTTCGGGTAAGGGTTAGTGTTAGGGTTGGGGGATGGGGATGGTTTAGGGTACAGGTTAGGGTACGACAATGGTTTAGGGTGAGCATACGTGTGAGGGCACGTGTTAGTGTTAGCCTACGGTTTAGGATTAGGGGACGGGTTAGGGTAAGGCTTCAGGTAAGTGTTAGGGTCAGGGTTACGTTTAGGGTTAGGGTTAGAGGATGGGGACGGTTTAGGGTACAGGTTAGGGTATGACAACGGTTTAGGGTGAGCGTACGTATGAGGGCACGGGTTACTGTTAGCGTACGGGTTAGGATTAGGGGACGGGTTAGGGTAACACTTTGGGTAAGTGTTAGTGTTAGTCTTAGGGTTAGGGTTAGGGGACAGGGATGGTTTAGGGAACAGGTTAGGGTACGACAACGGTTTAGGGTGAGCGTACCTGTGAGGGCACAGATTAGTGTTCGCGTACGGGTTAGGATTAGGGGACTGTTTAGGGTAAGGCTTCGGGTAATTGTTAGTGTTAGGGTGAGGGTTAGGGGACGGGGATGGTTTAGGGTAAAGTTTAGGGTACGACAACGGTTTAGGGTGAGAGTACGTGTGAGGGCACAGGTTAGTGTTAGCGTACGGGTTAGGATTTGGGGCGGGTTAGGGTAAGGTTTCGGGTAAGGTTTAGCAGACGGGGACGGTTTAGGGTACATGTTATGGTACGACAAAGGTTTAGGGTGAGCATACGTGTGAGGGCACAGGTTAGTGTTAGCGTACGGGTTAGGATTAGGGGACGGGTTAGGGTAAGGCTTTGGGTAAGGGTTAGGGTTAGGGTTAGCGTTAGGGTTGGAGTTGGGGACGGGGATGGTTTATGGTACAGGTTAGGGTACGACAATGGTTTAGGGTGAGCGTACCTGTGAGGGCACAGATTAGTGTTAGTGTACGGGTTAGGATTAGAGGACTGTTTAGCATAATGCTTCGGGTAATTGTTACTGTTAGGGTTAGGGTTATGATTAAGGTACGGGGAGTGTTTAGGGTACAGGTAAGGGTACGACAATGGTTTAGGATGAGCGTACCTGTGAGAGCACAGATTAGTGTTAGCGTACGGGTTAGGATTAGGGGACGGTTTAGGGTAAAGCTTCGGGTAATTGTTAGTGTTAGTGTTAGGGTTAGGTTTAGGGGACGGGGATGGTTTATGGTAAAGTTTAGGGTACGACAACGGTTTAGGGTGAGCGTACGTGTGAGGGCACGGGTTAGTGTTAGTGTACGGGTTAGGATAAGGGGCGGGTTAGGGTAAGGTTTCGGGTTAAGGTTAGGGGACTGGGACGGTTTAGGGTACAGGTTATGGTACGACAACGGTTTAGGGTGAGCATACGTGTGAGGGCACGGGTTAGTGTTAGCGTACGGGTTAGGATTAGGGGACGGTAGCGTAAGGCTTTGGGTAAGGGTTAGAGTTATGGTTAGCCTTAGGGTTGGAGTTGGGGACG
Source organism: Orcinus orca (assembly GCF_937001465.1). Lineage (NCBI taxonomy): Eukaryota > Metazoa > Chordata > Mammalia > Artiodactyla > Delphinidae > Orcinus > Orcinus orca. The sequence goes on from NC_064568.1 coordinate 81,792,644, forward strand.
GGGACGGTTTAGGGTACAGGTTAGGGTACGACAACGGTTTAGGGTGAGCATACGTGGGAGGGCACGGTTTAGTGTTAGTGTACAGGTTAGGATTAGGGGACGGGTTAGGGTAAGGCTTCGGGTAAGGGTTAGGGTTAGGGTTAGGGGATGGGGACGGTTTAGGGTACAGGTTAGGGTACGACAACGGTTCAGGATGAGTGTACGTGTGAGGGCATGGGTAACTGTTAGTGTATGGGTTAGGATTAGGGGACGGGTTAGGGTAAGGCTTCAGGTAAGTGTTAGGGTTAGGGGTACGGTTAGGGTTAGGGGACGGGGATGGTTTAGGGTTAAGTTTAGGGTACGACAACGGTTTAGGGTGAACGTATGTGTGAAGGCACGGGTTAGTGTTAGCGTTCGGGTTAGGATTAGGGGCCGGGTTAGGGTAAGGCTTCGGGTAAGGGTTAGGGTTAGGGTTAGGGGACGGGGACGGTTTAGGGTTCAGGTTAGGGTACGACAACGGTTTAGGGTGAGCATACGTGTGAGGACACGTGTTAGTGTTAGCCTACGGTTTAGGATTAGGGGACGGGTTAGGGTAAGGCTTCAGGTAAGTGTTAGGGTTAGGGTTAGGGTCGGGGGACGGGGATGGTTTAGGGTAAAGGTAAGGGTAGGACAACGGTTTAGGGTAAGCGTACGTGTGAGGACACAGGTTAGTGTTAGCGTACGGGTTAGGATTAGGGGACGGGTTAGGTTAAGGATTCGGGTAAGGGTTAGGGATAGGGTTAGGGTTAAGTTTAGGGTTAGGGGATGGGGTAGGTTTAGGGTACAGGTTAGCGTTAGGGTTAGCGGACGGGGACGGTTTAGGGCACAGGTTAGTGTACGACAACGGTTTAGGGTGAGCGTACGTGTGAAGGCACGGGTGAGTTTTAGCAAACGGGTTAGGATTAGGGGATGGATTAGTTTAAGGATTCGGGTAAGGGTTACTGTTAGGGTTAGGGGATGGGGATGGTTTAGGGTACAGGTTAGGGTATGACAACGGTTTAGGGTGAGCATATGTGTGAGGGCACGGGTTACTGTTAGCGTACGGGTTAGGATTAGGGGACGGGTTAGGGTAACACTTCGGGTAAGGGTTAGTTTTAGTCTTAGTGTTAGGGTTAGGGGATAGGGACGGTTTAGGGTACAGGTTAGGGTACAACAATGGTTTAGGGTGGGTGTACCTGTGAGGGCACAGATTAGTGTTCGCGTACGGGTTAGGATTAGGGGACTGTTTAGGGTAAGGTTTCGGGTAATTGTTAGTGTTAGGGTTAGGGTTAGGGGACGGGGACGGTTTAGGGTAAAGTTTAGGGTATGCCAAAGGTTTAGGGTGAGAGTTCGTGTGAGGGCACAGGTTAGTGTTAGGGTACGGGTTAGGATTTGGGGCGGGTTAGGGTAAGGCTTCGGGTAAGGGTTAGGGTTAGGGATAGGGTTATGGTTAGGGTACGGGGAGTGTTTAGGGTACAGGTAAGGGTACGACAATGGTTTAGGGTGAGCGTACCTGTGAGAGCACAGATTAGTGTTAGCGTACGGGTTAGGATTAGGGGACGGTTTAGGGTAAGGCTTCGGGTAATTGTTAGTGTTAGTGTTAGGGTTAGGTTTAGGGGATGGGGCCGGTTTAGGGTAAAGTTTAGGGTACGACAACGGTTTAGGGTGAGCATACGTGTGAGCGCACGGGTTAGTGTGAGCGTACGGGTTAGGATTAGGGGCGGGTTAGGGTAAGGTTTCGGGTAAGGTTTAGGGGATGGGGACGGTTTAGGGTACAGGTTATGGTACGACAACGGTTTAGGGTGAGCATACGTGTGAGGGCACAGGTTAGTGTTAGCGTACGGGTTAGGATTAGGGGACGGGTAGCGTAAGGCTTCGGGTAAGGGTTAGGGTTAGGGTTAGCGTTAGGGTTGGAGTTGGGGATGGGAACGGTTTATGGTACAGGTTAGGGTACGACAACGGTTTAGGGTGAGCGTACCTGTGAGGGCACAGATTAGTGTTAGCGTACGGGTTAGGATTAGGGGACGGTTTAGCTTAAGGCTTCGGGTAATTGTTACTGTTAGGTTTAGGGTTATGGTTAGGGTACGGGGAGTGTTTAGGGTACAGGTAAGGGTACGACAATGGTTTAGGGTGAGCGTACGTGTGAGGGCATGGGTTAGTGTTAGCGTTCGTGTTAGGATTAGGGGCCGGGTTAGGGTAAGGCTTCGGGTAAGGTTTAGGGTTAGTGTTAGAGTTAGGATTGGGGACGGGGACAATTTAGGATACAGGTTAGGGTACGACAACGGTTTAGTGTGAGCGTACATGTGAGGGCACGGGTTAGTGTTAGCGTACGGGTTAGGATTAGGGGACGTGTTAGGGTAAGACTTCGGGTAAGGTTTAGGGTTAGGGTTAGGGGACGGGGACGGTTTAGGGTACAGGATAGGGTACGACAACGGTTTAGTGTGAGCATACGTGTGAGGGCACGGGTTAGTATTAGCGTACGGGTTAGGATTAGGAGACGGGTTAGGTTAAGGCTTCGGGTAAGGGTTAGGTTTAGGATTAGGGTTACGGGACGGGGACGGTTTAGGGTACAGGTTAGTGTACGACAGCTGTTTAGGGTGAGCGTACGTGTGAGGGCATGGTTTAGTGTTAGCGTACGGGATAGGATAAGGGGACGGGTTAGGGTAAGGCTTCGTGTAAGGGTTAGGTTTAGGGTTAGGGTTAGGTTTAGTGTTAGGGAACGGGGACGGTTTAGGGTACAGGTTAGGGTATGACAATGGTTTAGGGTGAGCAACGTGTGAGGGCACGGGTTAGTGTAGCGTACGTGTTAGGAAGAGGGGCGGTTTAGGGTAAGGCTTCAGGTAAGGGTTAGGGTTAGGTTTAGGTTTAGGATTAGGATTAGGGGATGGGGTAGGTTTAGGGTACAGGTTAGGGTATGACAATGGTTTAGGGTGAGCGTACGTGTGAGGACACGGGTTAGTGTTAGCGTACTGGTTAGGATTAGGGGATGGGATAGGGTAAGGCTTCAGGTAAGGGTTAGGGTTAGGGTTAGGGTTAGGGGACGGGGACGGTTTAGGGTAAAGGTTAGGGTACGACAACGGTTTAGGGTGAGCGTATTTGTGAGGGCACGGGTGAGTGTTAGCATACGGGTTAGGATTAGGGTACGGGTTAGTGTAAGGCTTTGGGTAAGGCTTAGGGTTAGGGTTAGGTTTGGGGACGGGGACAGTTTAGGGTATAGGTTTGGGTACGACAACGGTTTAGGGTGAGCGTACGTGTGAGGGCACGGTTTAGTGTTAGCGTATGGGGTAGGTTTAGGGGACGTGTTAGGGTAAGGTTTCGGGTAAGGGTTAAGCTTAGGGCTAGGGTTAGGGAATGGGGATGGTTTAGGGTACAGGTTAGTGTACGACAATGGTTTAGGGTGAGCTTACGTGTGAGGGCACGGTTTAGTTTTAACGTACGGGTTAGGATTAGGGGACAGGTTAGTGTAAGGCTTCGGGTAAGGGTTAGGGTTAGTTGTAGGGTTAGGGTAGGGGACGGGGACAGTTTAGGGTACAGTTTAGGGTACGACAACGGTTTAGGGTGAGCGTACGTGTGAGGGCACGGGTTAGTCTTAGCGTACGGGTTAGGATTTGGGGACGGGTTAGGGTAAGGATTCGGGTAAGGTTTAGGATTAGGGTTAGGGTTAGAGTTAGGGGATGGGGACGGTTTAGGGTACAGGTTAGGGTACGAAAACTGTTTAGGGTGAGCGTACATGTGAGGGCACGGGTTAGTGTTAGCGTACGGGTTAGGATTGGGGACGGGTTAGGGTAAGGCTTCGGGTAAGGGTTAGGGTTAGGGTTAGGGTTAGGATAGGAGACGGGGACGGAGACAGTTTAAGGTACAGGTTAGGGTACGACAACGGTTTAGGGTGAGCGTACGTGTGAGGGCCCGGGTTACTGTTAACGTATGGGGTAGGATTAGGGGACGTGTTAGGGTAAGGCTTCAGGTAAGTGTTAGGGTTAGGGTTAGGGGACGGGGATGGGGACGGTTTAGTGTACAGGTTAGTGTACGACAACGGTTTAGCATGAGCTTACGTATGAGGGCACGGGTTAGTTTTAGCGTACGGGTTAGGATTAGGGGACGGGTTAGTGTAAGGCTTCGGGTAAGGGTTAGTGTTAGGGTTAGGGTTAGGGTTAGGGTTGGGGACGGGGACAGTTTAGGGTACAGGTTAGGGTACGACAATGGTTTAGGGTGAGCGTACGTGTGAGGGCACGGGTTAGTCTTAGCGTACGGGTTAGGATTTGGGGACGGGTTAGGGTAAGGCTTCGTGTAAGGGTTAGGGTTAGGTTTAGGGTTAAGGGACAGGGACGAGGATGGTTTAGTGTTCAGGTTAGGGTACGACAACCGTTTAGGGTGAGCGTACATGTGAGGGCATCGGTTAGTGTTAGCGTACGGGTTAGGATTAGGGGTCGTTTTAGGGTAAGGCTTCGGGTAATGGTTAGGGTTAGGGTTAGTGTTAGAGTTAGGATTGGGGATGGGGACCATTTAGGGTACAGGTTAGGGTGCGACAATGGTTTACTGTGAGCGTACGTGTGAGGGCACGGGTTAGTGTTAGCGTACGGGTTAGGATTAGGGGACGGGTTATGGTAAGCCTTCGGGTAAGGTTTAGGGTTAGGATTAGGGATAGAGTTAGGGGACGGGGACAGTTTAGGGTACATGTTAGGGTTCGAAAACGGTTTAGGGTGAGCGTACGTGTGAGGGCACGGGTTAGTGTTAGCGTTCGGGTTAGGATTTGGGGACGGGTTAGGGTAAGGCTTTGGGTAAGGGTTAGGGTTAGTGTTAGAGTTAGGATTGGGGACGGGGACGATTTAAGGTACAGGTTAGGGTACGACAACGGTTTAGTGTGAGCGTACGTGTGAGGGCAGGGGTGTTAGCATACGGGTTAGGATTAGGGGATGGGTTATTGTAAGGCTTCGGGTAAGGTTTAGGTTTAGGGTTAGGTTTAGAGTTAGGGAACGGGGATGGTTTAGGGTACAGGTTAGGGTACGAAAACGGTTTAGGGTGAGCATACATGTGAGGGCACAGGTTAGTGTTAGCGTACGGGTTAAGATTGGGGACGGGTTAGGGTAAGGCTTCGGGTAAGGGTTAGGGTTAGGGGACGGGGACGGGGACGGGGACGGTTTAAGGTACAGGTTAGGGTACGACAACAGTTTAGGGTGAGCGTACGTGTGAGGGTATGGGTTAGTGTTAGCGTATTGGGTAGGATTAGGGGATGTGTTAGGGTAAGGCTTCGGGTAAGGGTTAGGGCTAGGGTTAGGGTTAGGGGACGGGGACGGTTTAGGGTACAGGTTAGGGTACGACAACGGTTTAGGGTTAGCATACGTATGAGGGCACGGGTTACTTTTACCGCATGGGTTAGGATTAGGGGACGGGTTAAGGTAAGGCTTCGGGTAAGGGTTAGGGTTTGGCTTAGGGTTAGGGTTGGGGACTGGGACAGTTTCGGGTACAGGTTAGGGTACGACAACGGTTTAGGTTGAGCGTACGTGTGAGGGCACGGGTTAGTGTTAGCGTACTGGTTAGGATTAGGGGACGGGTTAGGGTAAGGCTTCGGGTAAGTGTTAGGGTTAGGGTTAGGGTTAGGGGACTGGGACGTTTTAGGGTTCAGGTTAGGGTACGATAATGGTTTAGGGTGAGCGTACGTGTGAGGCCATGGGTTAGTGTTAGCGTACTGGTTAAGATTAGGGACGTCTTAGGGTAAGGCTTCGAGTAAGGGTTAGGGTTAGGGTTAGTGTTAGAGTTAGGATTAGGGATGGGGACCATTTACGGTACAGGTTAGGGTACGACAACCGTTTAGTGTGAGCGTACGTGTGAGGGCACGGGTTAGTGTTAGCGTACGGGTTAGGATTAGGGGACGGGTTAGGGTAATCCTTCGGGTAATGTTTAGGGTTAGGATTTGGGATAGAGTTAGGGGACGGGGACGGTTTAGGGTATATGTTAGTGTACGAAAACGCTTTAGGGTGAGCGTACATGTGAGGGCACGGGTTATTGTTAGCGTATGGGTTAGGATTAGGGGACGGGTTAGTGTAAGACTTCGGGTAAGGGTTAGGGTTAGGTTTAGGGTTAGGGTTAGGGTCAGGGGACGGGGAGGTTTAAGGTAAAGGTAAGGGTAGGACAACGGTTTAGGGTGAGCATACATGTGAGGACACAGGTTAGTGGTAGCGTATGGGTTAGGATTAGGGGACAGGTTAAGGTAAGGATTCGGGTACGAGTTAGGGATAGGGTTAGGGTTAGGTTTAGGGTTAGGGGATGGGGAAGGTTTAGGGTACAGGTTAGGGTACGACAACTGTTTAGGGTGAGTGTACGTGTGAAGGCACGGGTAAATGTTAGCATATGGGTTAGGCTTAGGGGACGGGTTAGGGTAAGGCTTCGAGTAAGGGTTAGGGTTTGGGTTAGGGTAAGCGGACGGGGACGGTTTAGGGCACAGGTTAGTGTACGACAACGGTTTATGGTGAGCGTACGTGTGAAACCACGGGTGAGTTTTAGCATACGGGTTAGGATTAGGGGACGGGTTAGTGTAAGGCTTCGGGTAAGGGTTAGGGTTAGGGTTAGGGGATGGGGATGGTTTAGTGTACAGGTTAGGGTATGACAACGGTTTAGGGTGAGCATACGTGTGAGGGCACGTGTTCGTGTTAGCCTATGGTTTAGGATTAGGGGACGGTTAAGGGTAAGGCTTCGGGTAATTGTTAGTGTTAGTGTTAGGGTTAGGATTAGGGGACGGGGACGGTTTAGGGTAAAGTTTAGGGTACGACAACGGTTTAGGGTGAGCGTACGTGGGAGGGCATGGGTTAGTGTTAGCGTACGGGTTAGGATTAGGGGCGGGTTAGGGTAAGGTTTCGGGTAAGGGTTAGGGGACGGGGACGGTTTAGGGTACAGGTGATGGTATGACAACGGTTTAGGCTGAGCATACGTGTGAGGGCACAGGTTAGTGTTAGCGTACGGGTTAGGATTAGGGGACAGGTAGCGTAAGGCTTTGGGTAAGGGTTAGGGTTAGGGTTAGCGTTAGGGTTGGAGTTGGGGACGGGGACGGTTTAGGGTACAGGTTAGGGTACAACAACGGTTTAGTGTGAGCGTACGTGGGAGGGCACGGTTTAGTGTTAGTGTAATGGTTAGGATTAGGGGATGGTTTAGGGTAAGGCTTCGGGTAAGGGTTAGGTTTAGGGTTAGGGGTAGGGGATGGGGATGGTTTAGGGTACAGGTTAGGGTACGACAATGTTTCAGGGTGAGTGTACGTGTGAGGGCCAGGTTTACTGTTAGCGTACGGGTTAGGATTGTGGGATGGGTTAGGGTAACACTTCAGGTAAGGGTTAGGGTTAGGGTTAGGGGACAGGGCCGGTTTAGGGTACAGTTTAGGGTACGAGAACGGTTTAGGGTGAGCGTACCTGTGAGGGCACAGATTAGTGTTAGCGTTCGGGTTAGGATTAGGGGACGGTTTAGGGTAAGGCTTCGGGTAATTGTTAGTGTTAGTGTTAGGTTTAGGGGACGGGGACGGTTTAGGGTAAAGTTTAGGGTAGGCCAACGGTTTAGGGTGAGCGTACGTGGGAGGGCACGGGTTAGTGTTAGCGTACGGGTTAGGATTAGGGGCGGGTTAGGGTAAGGTTTCGGGTAAGGGTTAGGGGACGGGGACGGTTTAGGGTACAGGTTATGGTACGACAACGGATTAGGGTGAGCATACGTGTGAGGGCACGGGTTAGTGTTAGCGTACAGGTTAAGATTAGGGGACGGGTAGCGTAAGGCTTCGGATAGGGTTAGGGTTAGCGTTAGGGCTGGAGTTGGGGATGGGGACGGTTTAGGGTACAGGTTAGGGTACGACAACGGTTTAGGGTGAGCGTACGTGGGAGGGCACGGTTTAGTGTTAGTGTATGGGTTAGGATTAGGGGAGGGTTAGGGTAAGGCTTCGGGTAAGGGTTAGGGTTAGGGTTAGGGTTAGGGTTAGGGGATGGGGACAGTTTAGGGTACAGGTTAGGGTCCGACAACGGTTCAGGAAGAGAGTACGTGTGAGGGCATGTGTTACTGTTAGCCTATGGGTTAGGATTAGGGGACGGGTTAGGGTAACACTGCGGGTAAGGGTTAGGGTTAGGGTTAGGGGACAGGGCCAGTTTAGGGTACAGGTTAGGGTACGACAACGGTTTAGGGTGAGCGTACCTGTGAGGGCACAGATTAGTGTTAGCGTACGGGTTAGGATTAGGGGACGGTTTAGGGTAATGCTTCGTGTAATTGTTAGTGTTCGGGTTAGGGTTAGGGATAGGGGACAGGGACGGTTTAGGGTAAAGTTTAGGGTATGACAACGGTTTACAGTGAGCGTACGTGTGAGGGCACGGGTTAGTGTTAGCGTACGGGTTAGGATTAGGGGACGGGTTAGCGTAAGGCTTCGGGTAAGGGTTAGGGTTAGGGTTAGGGTTAGGGAACGGGGACGGTTTAGGGTACAGGTTAGGGTACAACAACGGTTTAGGGTGAGCGTATGAGTGAGGGCACGGGTTACTGTTAGCGTACGGGATAGGATTAGGGGACAGTTTAGGGTAAAACTTCGGGTAAGGCTTAGGGTTAGGGTTAGGGGACAGGGACGGTTAAGGGTACAGGTTAGGGTATGTCAACAGTTTAGGGTGCGCGTACCTGTGAGGGCACAGATTAGTGTTAGCGTGCGGTTTAGGATTGGGGACGGTTTAGGGTAAGGCTTCGGGTAATTGTTAGTGTTAGGGTTAGGGTTAGGGGACGGGGACGGTTTAGTTTACAGTTTAGGGTACGACAATGGTTTAGGTTGAGCGTATGTGTGAGGGCACGGGTTAGTGTTAGCGTACGGGTTAGGATTAGGGGCAGGTTAGGGTAAGGCTTCGGGTAAGGGTTAAGGTTAGGGTTAGGGTTAGGGGACGGGGACAGTTTAGGGTACAGGTTTGGGTACGAAAATTGTTTAGGGTGAGTGTACGTGTGAGGTCACGGGTTAGTGTTAGCGTATGGGTTAGGATTAGGGACAGGTTAGAGTAAGGTTCAGGTAAGGGTTAGGCTTAGGGTTAGGGTTAGGGTTAGGGTACGGGGTGTGTTTAGGGTACAGGTAAGTGTACAACAACGGTTTAGGGTGAGTGTACGTGTGAGGGCACGGGTTAGTGTTAGCGTACGGGTTAGGATTAGGGGAATGGTTAGGGTAAGTCTTAGGGTAAGGGTTAGGGGACGGGGACGGTGTAGGGTACAGGTTAGTGTACGACAACGGTTTAGGGTGAGCATACATGTGAAGGCACGTTTTGTGTTAGTCTACGGGTTAGGATTAGGGGACGTTTTAGGGTAAGGCTTCGGGTAATTGTTAGTTTTAGGTTTAGGGTGAGGGTTAGGGGACGAGGACGGTTCAGGGTACATGTTAGGGTACGACAATGGTTTAGTGTGAGTGTACGTGTGAGGGCACGGTTTAGTGATAGCGCACGCGTTAGGGTTAGGGGACGGGTTAGGGTAAGGCTTCAGGTAACGGTAAGGGTTAGGGTTAGGTTAAGGGGACGGGGATGGTTTTGGGTACATGTTAGGGTATGACAACGGTTTAGGGTGAGCGTACCTTTGAGGGCACGGTTTAGTGTTAGCGTATGGGTTAGGATTAGGGGACGGGTTAGGGTAAGGCTTCGGGTAAGGGTTAGGGTTAGGGTTAGGGTTAGTGGACGGGGACAGATTAGGGTACAGGTTAGGGTACGACAGTGGTTTAGGGTGAGCATACGTGTGAGGGCACAGGTTAGTGTTAGCGTACGGGTTAGGATTAGGTGACGGGTTAGGGTAAGGCTTCGGGTAAGGGTTAGGGTTAGAGTTAGGGTTAGGGTTAGATTTGGGGATGGGGACGGTTTAGCGTACAGGTTAGAGTACGACAACGATTTAGGGTGAGAGTACGTGGGAGGGCACGGGTTACTGTTAGCGTACGTGTTAGGATTAGGGGACGGGTTAGGGTAAGGCTTCGGGTAAGGCTTAGGGTTAGGGTTAGCGTTAGGGTTGGAGTTGTGGATGGGGATGGTATAGGGTACAGGTTACGGTACGACAACGGTTTAGGGTGAAAGTACGTGGGAGGGCATGGTTTAATGTTAGTGTACTGGTTAGGACAAGGGGATGGGTTAGGGGAAGGCTTCGGGTAAAGGTTAGTGTTAGGGTTAGGTGACAGGGATGGTTTAGGGTACAGGTTAGGGTACGTCAATGGTTAAGGTTGAGCGTACGTGTGAGGGCACGGGTTAGTGTTAGCGTACGGGTTAGGATTAGGGGCCGGGTTAGGGTAAGGCTTCGGTTAAGGTTTAGGGTTAGGGTTAAGGATAGAGTTAGGGGACGGGGACGGTTTAGGGTACATGTTAGGGTACGAAAACGGTTTAGGGTGAGCGTACATGTGAGGGCACGGTTTAATGATAGCGTATGCGTTAGGATTAGGGGACGGGTTAGGGCAAGGCTTCGGTTAAGGTTTAGGGTTAGGGTTAAGGATAGAGTTAGGGGACAGGGACGGTTTAGGGTACATGTTAGGGTACGAAAACGGTTTAGGGTGAGCGTACGTGTGAGGGCACGGGTTAGTGTTAGCGTTCGGGTTAGGATTAGGGGACGGGTTAGGGTAACGCTTCGGGTAAGGGTTAGGGTTAGTGTTAGAGTTAGGATTGGGGACGGGGTCGATTTAGGGTACAGGTTATGGTACGACAACGGTTTAGTGTGAGCGTACGTGTGAGTGCATGGGTTAGTGTTAGCGTACGGATTAGGATTAGGGGACGGGTTAGGGTAAGGCTTCGGTTAAGGTTTAGGTTTAGGGTTAGGGTTAGAGTTAGGGAACGGGGACGGTTTAGGGTACAAGTTAGGGTACGACAACGGTTTAGGGTGAGCGTACGTGTGAGGGCACGGGTTAGTGTTAGCGTATGGGGTAGGATTAGGGGATGTGTTAGGGTAAGGCTTCGGGTAAGGGTTAGGGTTAGGGTTAGGGTTACGGTTGTGGACGGGGACAGTTTCGGGTACAGGTTAGGGTACGACAACGGTTTAGGGTGAGCGTACGTGTGAGGGCACGTGTTAGTGTTAGCGTACGGGTTAGGATTAGGGGACGGGTTAGGGTAAGGCTTCGGGTAAGTTTTAGGGTTAGGGTTAGGGTAAGGGTTAGGGGAGGGGGACGGTTTAGGGTTCAGGTTAGGGTACGACAACGGTTTAGGGTGAGGATACGTGTGAGGGTATGGGTTAGTGTTAGCGTACGGGTTAAGATTAGGGGTCGTGTTAGGGTAAGGCTTCGAGTAAGGGTTAGAGTTAGTGTTAGAGTTAGGATTGGGGACGGGGACCATTTAGGGTACAGGTTAGGGTACGACAATGGTTTAGTGTGAGCGTACGTGTGAGGGCACGGGTTAGTGTTAGCGTACGGGTTAGGATTAGGGGACGGGTTAGTGTAAGGCTTCGGGGAAGGGTTAGGGTTAGGGTTAGGGTTAGGGTCAGGGGATGGGGGTGGTTTAGGGTAAAGGTAAGGGTAGGACAACGGTTTACAGTGAGCGTACGTGTGAGGGCACGGTTTAGTGATAGTATACGCGTTAGGATTAGGGGATGGGTTAGGGTAAGTCTTCGGGTAAGGTTTAGGTTTAGGGTTCGGGTTAGGGGATGGGGATGGTTTAGGTTACAGGTTAGGGTATGACAACGGTTTAGAGTGAGTGTACCTGTGAGGGCACGGGTTAGTGTTAGCGTACGGGTTAGGATTACGGTCGTTTTACTGTAAGGCTTCGGGTAAGTGTTAAGGTTAGTGTTAGGGTTAGGGTTAGGGGACGGAGACGGTTTAGGGTCCAGATGAGGGTACGAAAACGGTTTAGGGTGAGCGTACGTGTGAGGGCACGGTTTAATGTTAGCGTATGTGTTAGGATTAGTGACGGGTTAGCGTAAGGCTTCGGGTAAGGGTTAGGATTAGGGTTAGCGTTAGGGTTGGAGTTGGGGACGGGGACGGATTATGGTACAGGTTAGGGTACGACAACGGTTTAGGGTGAGCGTTCGTGGGAGGTCACGGTTTAGTGTTGTTGTACGGGTTAGGATTAGGGGACGGGTTAGGATAAGGCTTCGGGTAAAGTTTACGGTTAGGGTTAGGGTTGGGGTTAGGGGACGGGGACAGTTTAGGGTACAGGTTAGGGTACGACAACGGTTTAGGGTGAGCGTACATGTGAGGGCACGGGTTAGTGTTAGCGTACGGGTTAGGATTAGGGGACGGGTTAGGGTAACACTTCGGGTAAGTGTTATTGTTAGTCTTAGGGTTAGGGTTAGGGGACAGGGACGGTTTAGGGTACAAGTTAGGGTATGACAACCGTTTAGGGTGAGCGTACCTGTGAGGGCACAGATTAGTGTTCGCGTACGGGTTAGGATTAGGGGACTGTTTAGGGTAAGGCTTCGGGTAATTGTTAGTGTTAGGGTTAGGGTTAGGGGACGGGGACGGTTTAGTGTAAAGTTTAGGGTACGACAACGGTTTAGGGTGAGAGTACGTGTGAGGGCACAGTTTAGTGTTAGCGTACGGGTTAGGATTTGGGGCGGGTTATGGTAAGGCTTCAGGTAAGGGTTAGGGTTAGGGATAGGGTTAGGGTTATGGTTAGGGTACGGAGAGTGATTAGGGTACAGGTAAGGGTACGACAATGGTTTAGGGTGAGCGTACCTGTGAGAGCACAGATTAGTGTTAGCGTACGGGTTAGGATTAGGGGACGGTTTAGGGTAAGGCTTCGGGTAATTGTTAGTGTTAGTGTTAGGGTTAGGTTTAGTGGACGGGGACGGTTCAGGGTAAAGTTTAGGGTACGACAACGGTTTAGGGTTAGCGTACGTGTGAGGGCATGGGTTAGTGTTAGCATACTGGTTAGGATTAGGGGCGGGTTAGGGTAAGGTTTCGGGTAAGGTTTAGGGGACGGGGACGGTTTAGGGTACAGGTTATGGTATGACAATGGTTTAGGGTGAGCATACATGTGAGGGCACAGGTTAGTGTTAGCGTACGGGTTAGGATTAGGGGACGGGTAGCATAAGGCTTCGGGTAAGGGTTAGGGTTAGGGTTAGCGTTAGGGTTGGAGTTGGGCACGGGGACGGTTTAGGTTACAGGTCAGGGTACAACAACAGTTTAGGGTGAGCGTACGTGGGTGGGCACGGTTTACTGTTAGTGTAAGGGTTAGGATTATGGGAAGGATTAGGGTAACACATCGGGTAAGGGTTAGGGTTAGGGTTAGGGTTAGGGTTAGGGGACAGGGCCGGTTTAGGGTACAGGTTAGGGTAGGAGAATGGTTTAGGGTGAGCGTACCTGTGAGGGCACAGATTAGTGTTAGCGTACGGGTTAGGATTAGGGGATGGGTTAGGGTAAGGCTTCGGGTAAGCGTTAGGGTTAGGGTTAGATTTGGGGATGGGGACGGTTTAGGGAACAGGTTAGGGAATGAAATCGGTTTAGGGTGAGCATACCTGGGAGGGGACGGTTTAGTGTTAGCGTACGGGTTAGGATTAGGGGACGGGTTAGTGTAAGGCTTCGGGTAAGGTATAGCATTAGGGTTAGGGTTAGGGGATGGGGACGGGGACAGTTTAGGGCACAGATTAGTGTACGACAACGGTTTAGGGTGAGCATACATGTGATGGCACGGGTTAGTGTTAGCGTACGGGTTAGGAATAGGGGACAGGATAGGGTAAGGCTTCGTGTAAGGGTTATGGTTATGGTTAGGGTTAGGGGATGGGGAGTGTTCAGGGTACATGTTAGGGTACGACAACAGTTTAGGGTGAGCATATGTGTGAGGGCACGGGTTAGTGTTAGCGTATGGGTTAGGATTAGGTGACGGGTTAGGGTAAGGCTTCGGGTAAGGGTTAGGGTTAGGGTTAGGGTTAGGGTTTGGGACGGGGACGGTTTAGGGTACAGGTTAGGGTACGACAACGGTTTAGGGTGAGTGTACGTGTGAGGGCACGGTTTAGTGATAGCATACGCATTAGGGTTAGGGGCGGGTTAGGGTAAGGCTTCGGGTAATGGTTAGGGTTAGGGTTAGGTTTAGGGTTAGAGTTGGGGACGGGGATGGTTTAGGGTACAGGTTAGGGTACGACAACGGTTTAGGGTGAGCATACGTGGGAGGGCAAGGGTTAGTGTTAGCGTATGGGTTAGGATTATGGGACGGGTTAGGGTAAGGCTTCGGGTTAAAGTTAGGGTTAGGGTTAGGGTTAGGGGTCGGGGACGGTTGATGGTACAGGTTAGGGTACGACAACGGTTTAGGGTGAGTGTACGTGTGAGGGCACGGTTGACTGTTAGCGTACGGGTTAGGATTAGGGGACGGGTTAGGGTAAGGCTTCTGGTAAGAGTTAGTGTTAGGGTTAGGGTTAGGATTAGTGTTAGGGGACGGGGATGGTTTAGCGTACAGGTTAGAGTGAGACAACGGTTTAGGGTGATTGTAGGTGTGAGGGCACGTGTTCGTGTTTGCGTATGCATTAGGATTAGGTGACGGGTTAGGGTAAGGCTTTGGGTAAGTGTTAGGGTTAGGGTTAGGGATAGGGTTAAGGTTGGGGATGGGGACGGTTTAGGGTACAGGTTAGGGTACGACAACGGTTTAGGTTGAGCGTACGTGTGAGGGCACGGTTTAGTGATAGTATACGCGTTAGGATTAGGGGATGGGTTAGGGTAAGGCTTCGGGTAAGGTTTAGGTTTAGGGTTCGGGTTAGGGGACGGGGATGGTTTAGGGTACAGGTTAGGGTATGACAACGGTTTAGAGTGAGTGTACCTGTGAGGGCACGGGTTAGTGTTAGTGTACGGGTTAGGATTACGGTCGTTTTACGGTAAGGCTTCGGGTAAGTGTTAGGGTTAGTGTTAGGGTTAGGGTTAGGGGACTGAGACGGTTTAGGGTCCAGGTGAGGGTACGAAAACGGTTTAGGGTGAGCGTACGTGTGAGGGCACGGGTTAGTGTTAGCATACGGGTTAGGATTAGGGGACGGGTTAGGGTAAGTCTCCGAGTAAGGGTTAGGGTTGGGGTTAGGGTTAGGGGACGGGGACAGTTTAGGGTATGACAATTGTTTAAGGTGAGCGTACGTGTGAGGGCATGAGTTAGTGTTAGCGTATGGGTTAGGATTAGGTGACGGGTTAGAGTAAGGCTTCGGGTAAGGTTTAGGGTTGGAGTTAGGGTTAGGGGACGGGGACGGTTCAGGGGACAGGTTAGGATACGACAACTGTTTATGGTGAGCGAACGTGTGAGGGCACGGGTTAGTGTTAGAGTACGGGTTAGGATTAGGGGAATGATTAGGGTAAGGCTTCGGATAAGTGTTAGGATTAGGGTTAGGGTTAGGGTACGGGGACGGTTTAAGGTACAGGTTAGGGTATGAAAACCTTTTAGGGTCAGCATACGTGTGAGGGAATGGGTTAGTTTTAGCCTACGGGTTAGGAATAGGGGACGGGTTAGGGTAAGGCTTCAGGTAAGGGTTAGGTTTATGGTTAGTTTAGGGTTAGGTTAAGGAGAAAGGGACGGTTTAATGTACAGGTTAGGGTATGACAACGTTTTAGGGTGAGCTTACGTGTGAGGGCACTGTTTAGTGTTAGCATACGGGTTAGGATTAGGTGACGGGTAGGGTAAGGCTTCGGGTAAGGGTTAGGGTTAGGGTTAGGTTTGGGGACGGGGACAGTTGAGGATACAGGTTAGGGTACGTCAACGGTTTAGGGTGAGCGTACGTGTGAGGGCACGGTTTAGTGATAGCGTACGCGTTAGGATTAGGGGACGGATTAGGGTAAGGCTTCAGGTAAGGGTTAGGTTTACGGTTAGGGGACGGGGATGGTTTAGGGTACAGGTTAGGGTATGACAACGGTTTACGGTCAGCGTACCTGTGAGGGCACGGGTTAGTGTTAGCGTACGGTATAGGATTAGGGGACGGTTTATGGTAAGGCTTCAGGTAAGTGTTACGGTTAGGGTTAGGGTTAGGGTTAGGGGACGGGGATGGTTTAGGGTAAAGGTTAGGGTACGACAACGGTTTAGGGTGAGCGTTCATGTGAGGGCATGGGTTAGTGTTAGCATACGAGTTAGGATTATGGGACGGGTTAGTGTAAGGCTTCGGTAAGGGTTAGCGTTAGGGTTAGGGTTAGGTTTAGGGTTGGGGACGGGGACAGGGATGGTTTAGGGTACAGGTTAGAGTACGACCATGGTTTAGGATGAGCGTATGTGTGAGGGCAAGGGTTAGTGTTAGTGTACGGGTTACGATTAGGGGACGGGTTAGGTTAAGGCTTCGGGTAAGGGTTAGGATTAGGGTTAGGATTAGGGTTAGGGGACCAGGACGGTTTAGGGTACAGGTTAGGGTATGACAAGGTTTAGGGTGAGCGTACATGTGAGGACATGGGTTAGTGTTAGCGTACTGGTTAGGATTAGGGGACGGGTTAGGGTAAGGCTTCGGGTAAGGGATAGTGGTAGGGTTAGTGTTAGGGTTAGAGTTGGGGATGGGGAAGGTTTAGGGTACAGATTAGGGTACGACAATGGTTTAGGGTGAGCCTACGTGGGAGGGCACGGGTTAGTGTTAGTGTACGGTTTAGGATTAGGTGACGTGTTAGGGTAAGGCTTCGGGTATGCGTTAGGGTTAGTGTTAGAGGATGGGGATGGGGACGTTTTAGGGTACAGGTTATGGTACAACAAGGGTTTAGGGTGAGCGTACGTGTGAGGGCACGGGTTAGTGTTAGCATACGGGTTAGGATTAGGGGACGGGTTAGGGTAAGGCTTCGGGTAAGGGTTAGTGTTAGGGTTAGGGTTAGGGGACTGGGACGGTTTAGGGTATGTGTTACGGTATGACAACGGTTTAGGGTGAGGGTACGTGTGAGGGCACGGGTTAGTCTTAGCGTACGGGTTAGGATTAGGGGACGGGTTCGGGTAAGGCTACGGGTAAGTGATAGTGTTAGGATTAGGATTAGGGATAGGGTTGGGGACTGGGACGGTTTAGGGTACAGGTGAGGGTACGACAACGGATTAGGGTGAGCCTTCATGTGAGGGTATGGATTAGTGTTAGTGTACGGGTTAGGATTAGGTGACGGGTTAGAGTAAGGCTTCGGGTAAATGTTAGGTTTAAGGTTAGGGCTAGGTTTAGGGGATGGGGACGGTTTAGGGGACAGGTTAGGGTATGACAACAGTTTAGGGTGAGAGTACGTGTGAGGCAACGGGTTACTGTTAGCGTACAGGTTAGGATAAGGGGACGGGTTCGGGTAAGGCTTCGGTAAGGGTTAGGGTTAGGGTTAGGGGACGGGGATGGTTTAGCGTACAGGTTAGGATATGACAACGGTTTAGTGTGAGCGTACGTGTTAGGGCACGGGTTAGTGTTAGCATACGGGTTAGCATTAGGTGACAGGTAGGGTAAGGCTTCGGGTAAGAGTTATGGTTAGGGTTAGGCTTAGGGTACCAGGACGGTTTAGGGTACAGGTTAGGGTACGACAACGGTTTAGGTTGAGCGTACGTGTGAGGGCACGGGTTAATTTTAGCGTACAGGTTAGGATTAGGGTACGGGTTGGGGTAAGGGTTCGGGTAACGGTTACAGTTAATGTTAGGGTTAGGGGACGGGGACAGGGACGGGGATGGTTTAGGGTACAGGTTAGGGTACGACAACGGTTTAGGGTGAGCGAAACTGTGAGGGCACGGGTTAGTGTTAGTGTACCGGTTAGGATTAGGGGACGGGTTAGGATAAGTCTTTGGGTAAGGGTTAGTGTTATGGTTAGGGTTATGGGACGGGGACGGTTTAGGGTACATGTTAGGGTACGAAAATGGTTTAGGATGAGCATACGTGTGAGGGCACTGATTAGTGTTAGTGTACGGTTTAGGATTAAGGGACGGGTTAGGTTAAGGCTTCTGGTAAAGTTTAGTGTTAGGGTTAGTGTTAGGTTTAGGGGACGGGGATGGTTTAGGGTACAGGTTAGGGTATGACAACGGTTTAGGGTGAGCGTACCTGTGAGGGCATGGGTTAGTGTTAGCGTACGGGTTAGGATTAGGGGAAGGTTTAGGGTAAGGCATCGGGAAATTGTTAGGGCTAGGGTTAGGGTTAGGGTTAGGGGACGGGGACGGTTTAGGGTAAAGTTTAGGCTATGACAACGGTTTAGGGTGAGCATACGTGTGAGGGCACGGGTTAGTGTTAGCGTACGGGTTAGGATTAGGGGCGGGTTAGGGTAAGGCTTCGGGTAAGGTTTAGGGTTAGGGTTAGGGTTGGGATGGGGACGGTTTAGGGTACAGGTTAGGGTACGACAACGGTTTAGGGTGAGCATACGTGTGAGGCACGGATTACTTTTAACGTATGGGTTAGGATTAGGGGACGGGTTAACGTAAGGCTTCGGGTAAGGGTTAGTATTAGGGTTAGGGTTAGGATTAGGTTTAGGGGACAGGGAGAGTTTAGGGTACAGGTTAGGTTACGACAACGGTTTAGGGTGAGCGTACGTGTGAGGGCACGTGTTCGTGATAGCGTACGGTTTAGGATAAGGGGAATGGTTAGGGTAAGGCTTCAGGTAAGGTTTAGGATTAGGGTTAGGGTTAGGGGACGGGGACGGTTTAGGGTACAGGTTAGGGTATGACATCGGTTTACGGTGAGCATACGTGTGAGGGCATGGGTTGGTGTTAGCATACGGGTTAAGATTAGGTGACGGTTTAGGGTAAGGCTTCAGGTAAGGGTTAGGGTTAGAGTTAGGTTTTGGGTTAGGGTTAGGGGACAGGGACGGTTTAGGGTACAGGTTAGGGTACGAGAACGGTTTAGGGTGAGTGTACGTGTGATGGCATGGTTTAGTGTTAGCGTACGGGTTAGGATTATGGGAAGGGTTAGGGAAAGGTTTCGGGTAAGGGTTAGGGTTAGGGTATGGTTAGGGTTAGGGGACGGGGCCGGTTTTTGGTACATGTTAGGGTACGAAAACGGTTTAGGGTGAGCGTACGTGTGAGGGCACGGATTAGTGTTAGCGTACGGCTTAGGATTAGGGGACGGGTTCGGGTAAGGCTACGGGTAAGGTTTCGGGTTAGGGTTAGGGTTGGGTTAGTGTTAGGGGACTGGGACGGTTTAGGGTATAGGTTAGGGTACGACAACAGTTTAGGGTGAGCGTACGTGTGAGGGCAAGAGTTAGTGTTAGCGTACGGGTTAGGATTAAGGGACGGGTTAGGGTAAGGCTTTGGGTAAGGGATAGGGTTAGGGTTAGTGTTAGGGTTAGTCTTAGGGTTAGAATTGGGGACAGGGACGGTTTAGGGTACAGGTTAGGGTACAACAACGGTTTAGGGTAAGTGTACGTTGGTGGGCATGGTTCGTGTTAGCGTACGGTTTAATATTATGGGACGGGTAGGGTAAGGCTTCGGGTGGGGTTTAGGGTTAGGGTTAGGGTTAGGGTTAGGGTTAGGGGACGGGGATATTTTAGCATACAGGTTAGTGTACGACAACGGTTTAGTGTGAGCGTACGTGTGAGGGCACGGGTTAGTGTTAGCATATGGGTTAGGATTGGGTGTCGGGTAGGGTAAGGCTTCGGGTAAGGGTTAAGGTAAGGGTTAGGGTTAGGGTTGGGGATGGGGACTGTTAAGGGTACAGGTTGGGGTACGACAACGGTTTAGGGTGAGCGTACCTGTGAGTGCATGGGTTAGTGTTAGCGTACGGGTTAGGATTAGGGGACGGTTTAGTGTAAGGCTTCGGGTAAGTGTTACAGTTAGTGTTAAGGTTAGGGGACGGAGACGGGTTAGGGTACAGGTTAGGGTATGACAACGGTTTAGGGTGAGAGTACGTGCGAGGCAAGAGTTAGTGTTAGTGTACGGGTTAGGATTAGGGGACGGGTTAGGGTAAGGCTTTGGGTAAGGGTTAGGATTAGGGTTAGTGTTAGGGTTAGCGTTAGGAGATGGGGACAGTTTAGGGTACAGGTTAGGGTATGACAACGGATTGGGGTGACCGTACATGTGAGGGCATGGGTGAGGGTTAGCGTACGGTTTAGTATTAGGGTACGGGGTAGTGTAAGGCTTCGGGTAAGTGTTAGGGTTAGGGTTAGGGTTAGGGTTAGGGGATGGGGATGGTTTAGGGTACAGGTTAGGGTACCACAACGGTTTATGGTTAGCGTACGTGTGAGGGCACATGTTAGTGTTAGCGTACGGGTTAGGATTAGTGGACGGGTTAGGGTAAGGCTTCAGGTAAGGGTTAGGGTTAGGGTAAGGGTTAGGGGACGGGGACGGGGACGTTTTAGGTTAAAGGTTAGGGTACGACAACGGTTTAGGGTGAGCGTACGTGTGAGGGCACGGGTTAGTGTTAGCGTACGGGTTAGCATTAGGGGATGGGTTAGGGTAAGGCTTCGGGTAAGGTTTAGGGTTAGGTTTAGGGTTAGGGGATGGGGACGGTTTAGGGTACAGGTTAGGGTACGACAACTGTTTAGGGTGAGCGTACGTGTGAGGGCATGTGTTAGTGTTAGCGTATGGGTTCGGATTAGGGGACGGGTTAGGGTAAGGCTTCGGGAAAGTGTTAGGGTTAGGGTTAGGTTTAGGGTTAGAGTTGGGGACGGGGATGGTTTAGGGTACAGGTTAGGGTACGACAATGGTTTAGGGTGAGCATACGTGGTAGGGCAAGAGTTAGCGTTAGCGTACAGGTTAGGATTGGGGGACGGGTTAGGGTCAGGCTTCGGGAAAAAGTTAGGGTTAGTGTTAGGGTTAGGGTTAGGGGTCGGGGATGGTTTATGGTACAGGTTAGGGTACGACAACGGTTTAGGTTGAGCGTACGTGTGAGGGCATGGTTTACTGTTAGTGTACGGATTAGGATTAGGGGACGGGTTAGGGTAAGGCTTTGGGTAAGAGTTAAGGTTAGGGTTAGGGTTAAGGTTAGGGGATGGGGATGGTTTCGCGTACAGGTTAGAGTGAGACAACGGTTTAGGGTGAGCATACCTGTGAGGGCATGGGTTCGTGTTAGCGTATAGGTTAGGATTAGGTGACAGGTTATGGTAAGGCTTCGGGTAAGTGTTAGGGTTAGTGTTAGGGATAGGGTTAAGGTTGGGGATGGGGACGCTTTAGGGTACAGGTTAGGGTACGAAAACGGTTTAGGGTGAGCCTACGTGTGAGGGCACGTTTTAGTGATAGCGTATGCGTTAGGATTAGGGGACGGGTTAGGCTAAGGCTTCGGGTAAGGGTTAGGGTCAGGGTTTGGGTTAGGGAACGGGGATGGTTTAGGGTACAGGTTATGGTATGACAACGGTTTAGGGTGAGCGTACCTGTGAGGGCACAGGTTAGTGTTAGCGTACGGGTTAAGATTAGGGTATGGGTTAGGGTAAGGCTTCGGGTATGGATTAGGGTTAGGGTTAGGGGACGGGGATGGTTTAGGGTCCAGGTTAGGGTAGGACAACGGTTTAGGGTGATCGTATATGTGAGGGCACGGATTAGTGTTAGCGTATGGTTTAGAATTAGGGGACGGGTTAGGGTAAGGCTCCGAGTAAGGTTTAGGGTTAGGGTTACGGGACGGGGACAGTTTAGGGCACAGATTAGGGTATGACAACGGTTTAGGGTGAGCGTACGTGTGAGGGCATGAGTTAGTGTTAGCGTATGGGTTAGGATTAGGTGACGGGTTAGGGTAAGGCTTCAGGCAAGGGTTAGGGTTAGGGGATGGGGACGGTTTAGGGGACAGGTTGGGGTACGACAACAGTTTAGGGTGAGCGTACGTGTGAGGGCACGGGTTAGTGTTAGCCTACGGGTTAGGATTAGGGGACAGTTTTGGGTAAGGCTTCGGGTAAAGGTCAGCGTTAGTGTTAGGGTTAGGGTTAGGGGATGGGGATGGGGATGGTTTAGGGTACAGGTTAGAGTATGACAGCAGTTTAGGATGAGCATACGTGTGAGGGCATGGGTTAGTGTTAGCGTACGGGTTAGGATTGGGGACGGGTTAGGGTAAGGCTTCGGGTAAGGGTTAGGGTTATGGTTAGGGTTATGGTCAGGGTTAGGGGACGGGGATGATATAGGGTACAGGTAACGTACGATGGTTTAGGGTGAGTGTAAGTGTGAGGGCACGGGTTAGTGTTAGTGTACAAGTTAGGATTAGGGTACTGGTTAGGGCAAGACTTCGGGTAAGGGTTAGGTTTAGGGTTAGGGTTAGTGTTAGGGGACTGGGACGGTTTAGTGTACAGGTTAGGGTATGACAACATTTTAGGGTGAGCGTACGTGTGAGGGTACGGGTTAGTGTTAGCATACGGGTTAGGATTAGGGGACGGGTTAGGGTAAGGCTTTGGGTAAGGGTTACGGTTAGTGTTAGGGTTAGGTTTAAGGGACGGGGACGGGGAAGGTTTAGGGTACAGGTTAGGGTACGACAATGTTTTAAGGTGAGCGTACGTGTGAGGGCAAGAGTTAATGTTAGCGTACGGGTTAGGATTAGGGGACGGGTTAGGGTAAGGCTTCGGGGAAGTGTTAGTGTTAGGGTTAGGGTTAGGGGATGGGGATGGGGACATTTTAGGGTACAGGTTAGGGTACGACAACGGTTTAGGGTGAGCATACGTGTGAGGGCACGGCTTAGTGTTAGCGTACGGGTTAGGATTAGGGGACGGGTTAGAGTAAGGCTTCGGGTAAATGTTAGGTTTAGGGTTAAGGTTAGGGTTAGGGGATGGGGACGGTTTAGGGGACAGGTTAGGGTACGACAACGGTTTAGGGTGAGCGTACGTGTGAGGGCACGCGTTACTGTTAGCATACGGGTTAGGATTAGGGGACGGGTTAGGGTAAGGCTTCGGGTAAGGGTTAGGGTTAGGGTTAGGGTTAGGGCACGGGGATGGTTTAGCGTACAGGTTAGTGTACGACAACGGTTTAGTGTGAGCATACGTGTGAGGGCATGGGTTAGTGTTAGCATACGGGTTAGGATTAGGTGTCGGGTAGGGTAAGGCTTCGGGTAAGGGTTAAGGTTAGGGTTAGGGTGAGGGTTGGGGATGGGGACAGTTTAGGGTACAGGTTAGGGTACGACAACTGTTTAGGGTGAGCGTACGAGTGAGAGCACAGTTTAGTGATAGCGTTCGCGTTAGGATTAGGGGACGGGTTAGGGTAAGGCTTCGGGTAAGGGTTAGGGTTAAGGGTAGGGTTAGGGGACGGGGATGGTTTAGGGTACAGGTTAGGCTATGACAACGGTTTAGGGTGAACGTACCTGTGAGGGCACGGGTTAGTGTTAGCGTACGGGTTATGATTAGGGGACGGTTTAGTGTAAGGCTTCGGGTAAGTGTTAGGATTAGGGTTAGTGTTAGGGTTAGGGTTAGGGGACGGGGACGGTTTAGGGGACAGGTTAGTGTACGACAACGGATTAGGGTGACCGTACATGTGAGGGCATGGGTGAGTGTTAGCGTACAGTTTAGGGTTAGGGGACGGGGTAGTGTAAGGCTTCGGGTAAGGGTTAGGGTTAGGGTTAGGGGACGGTGATGGTTTAGGGTACAGGATAGGGTACGACAACTGTTCAGGGTGAGCGAACCTCTGAGGTCACGGGTTAGTGTTAGCGTACGGGTTAGGATTAAGGGATGGGTTAGGGTAAGGCTTTGGGTAAGGGTTAGGGTAAGGGTTAGGGTTAGGGGACGGGGAAGGTTTAGAGTACAGGTTAGGGTATGACAACGGTTTAGGGTGAGCGTACGTGTGAGGGCATGGGTTAGTGTTAGCGTACGGGTTAGGATTAGGGGACAGGTTAGAGTAAGGCTATGGTTAAGCGTTAGGGTTAGCGTTAGGGGATGGGGATGTTGATGGGGACGGTTTAGGGTACAGGTTAGGTTACAGCAATGGATTAGGTTGAGTGTATGTGTTAGTGTACGGGTTAGAATTAGCATACGTTTTAGGATTGGGGACGATTTAGTGTAAGGCTTCGGGTAAGGGTTAGGCTTAGGGTTAGGTTTAGGTTTAAGGTTATGGGACTGGGACATTTTAGGGTACACATTAGGGTATGACAACGTTTAGGGTTAACATATGTGTTAGGGTAATGGTTAGTGTTAGTGTACGGTTTAGGTTTACGGGACGGGTTAGGGTAAGGCTTCGGTTAAGGGTTAGGGTTAGGGTATGTGTTAGGTTTCGGGGATGGTTTAGGGTACAGGTTAGAGTATGACAAGGGTTTAGTGTGAGCGTACGTGATAGGGGATGGTTTAGTGTTAGCTTATGGGTTAGGATTAGGGTTCGGGTTAGTGTAAGGCTTCGTGTATGGGTTAGTGTTAGAGTTAGGGTTTAGGGTTAGGGTTAGGGGACGGGGACGGTTTAGGGTACAGGTCAGTGTACGACAACTGTTTAGGGTGAGTGTACATGTTAGGGTACAGCTTACTATTAGCGTACGGGTTAGGATTAGGGGATGGGTTAGTGTAAGGCTTCGGGTAAATGTTAGGGTTAGGATTAGTGTTAGGGAACGGGGACATTTTAGGGTACCGGTTAGGGTACGACAATGGATTAGTGTGAGCGTATGTGTTACATTACGTGTGAGTGTTAGCGTACGGGTTAGGATTAGGGGACGGATTAGGGTAAGGCTTTGGGTAAGTTTTATGTTAAGACTTAGGGTTAGGTTAAGGGGATTCGGACGGTTTAGGGTACAGGTTAGGGTACGAGCACGGTTTAGGTTCTGCGTACGTGTTAGGGTACAGGTTAGTGTTAGTGTACGGGTTAGGATAGGGGATGGGTTAGAGTAAAGCTTCTGGTAAGGGTTAGGTTAGGGTTAGCGTTAGGGTTAGGGGAGGGGGACAGTTTAGGTTATAGGTTAGGGTACGACAACGGTTTAGGTTGAGCGTACGTGTTAGGGTATGGGTTAGTGTTAGTGTACAGGTTAGGATTAACGGACGGTTTAGTGTAGAGTTTAGGGAGTGACAACGGTTTAGGCTGAGCGTACGTGTTAGGGTACGGGTTAGTGTTAGTGTATGGGTTAGGATTGGTGGAGGGATTAGGATAAGGCTTCGGGTAAGGGATAGAGTTAGGTTTAGGGTTCGGGTTAGGGGACATAGATGGGTACAGTTTAGGGTACAGGTTAGTGTACCACAAAGGTTTAGGTTTAGTGTACGTGTTAGGGTATGGGTTAGTGTTAGTGAATGGGTTAGGGTTAGGGACGGGTTAGTGTAAGGCTTTGGGTAAGGGTTTGTGTTACGGTTAGGGGACTGGGACGGGGACAGTTTAGGGTACAGATTAGGGTACGACAATTGTTTAGGGTGAGCGAACGTGTTATGGTACGGATGAGTGGTAGCGTATGGTTTAGCATTATTGGACGTGTTAGTGTATGTGTTCGGTTTAGGTTTAGGGTTAGGGTTAGGGGACAGTGACGGTGTAGGGTACATGTTATGGTACCACAACGGTTTAGGATTAGCGTACGTGTTACGGTATGGGTTATTGTTAGTTTACAGTTAGGATTAGGGGATGGGTTAGGGTAAGCCTTCGGGTAAGTGTTAGGTTTAGGGTTAGGGGACGGTGACAGTTTAGGGTACAACGGTTTAGGGTTAGTGTACGTGTTAGGGTACGGGTTAGTGATAGCGTATGGTTAGGATTAGTGGACGGTTTAGGGTAAGTTTTCGGGTAAAGTTTAGGGTTAGGGTTAGGGCTAGGCTTAGGGTTAGGGGATGGGGACCGTTTAGTGTACAGGTAAGGATACGACAACTGTTTATGTTGAGTGTACGTGTTAGGGTACAGGTTAGTGTTAGCGTACGTGTTAGGAATAGGGAATGTGTTAAGGTAAGGCTTCGTGTAAGGTTTAGTGTTAGGGTTCGGGTTAGGGGCCTGGCACGGTTTAGGGTACAGATTAGGGTGTGACAATGGTTTAGTGTTAGCATACATGTTAGGGTACGAGTTCGTGTTTGCGTATGGGTTAGGATTAGGGGACGGGTTAGTGTAAGGCTTCGGGTAAGTGTTAGAGTTAGGTTTATGGTTAGGGGACTGGGACAGGGACTGTTTAGGGTACAGGTTAGGGTACAACAACGGTTTAGGGTTAGCGTACATTTTAGGGTATGGGATAGTGTTAGCTTACGTGTTAGGATTAGGGCACTGGTTAGGGTAAGGCTTCGGGTAAGGGTGAGGTTTAGGGTTAGGGATAGGGTTAGGGTTGGGGACGGGGACTGTTTAGGGTACAGGTTAGGATACGACAACGGTTTAGGGTTAGCGTACGTGTTAGGGTATGGGTTAGTGTTAGTGTACGGGTTAAGATTAGGAGACGGGTTAGGTTATGGCTTCGGGTTAGGGTTAGGTTTAGGTTTAGGGTTAGGTTTAGTGTTAAGATTAGGGAACAGAGATGGTTTAGTTTACAGGTTAGGGTAAGTTAACGGTTTAGAGTTAGCGTACGTGTTAGTGTATGGGTTATTTTTAATGTATTGTTTAGGATTAGGGGTCGTGTAAAAATACGGCTTCAGTTAAGGGTTAGTGTTAGTGTTAGGGTTAGGGAATGGGTACGGTTTAGGGTACAGATTAGGGTACGATATCGTTTTACGTTTAGCGTACATGTTAGTGTACGGGTTTGTGTTAGTGTACGGGTTAGGATTAGGGTCCGGGTTAGGGTAAGGCTTCGGGTAAGGGTTAGGGTTAGGCTTAGGATTAGGTTTAGGTATCTGGTATGGTTTAGTGTACAGATTAGGGTTCGACAACGGTTTAGGGTAGAGTACGTTTTAGGATATGCGTTAGTGATAGTGTACGGGTTAGGATTAGGTTTAGGTTTAGGGTTATGTTTTAGGTTAGAGTTAGGGTTACAGTTAGGGAATGGGTATGTTTCAGTGTTCAGTTTAGTGTATGACAACGGGTTAGTGTTAGGGTACGTGTTAGGTTATGCGTTATTGTTATTGTATGGGTTAGGATTAGGGTACCGTGTAGTGTAAGGGTTAGGTTAAGAGTTCGGGTTAGGGTGAGGGTTAGGGTTAGGGTTAGCGTTATGGAACGGGTGAATTGCCATGCCCCTGTGCTCCATATAAAGTGATGGGAAAATCCAATGGAAGTGTTAGAGACATCCTATTTTACCCGAGGCTTATACACTGCTATATGTTAATTACAGTTTTGCTCACACATCTGTTCATTGAAGTTACAATGTTGTCAATTTCTTTTACTGATCCACCAGAGTGGACCTAAACAAGGCTCCCCTTACCCAGTGTCATTGGAGCAAGCAGATCGAGACTGAGTTTGGTCCAGCAGCAAGGGAAACTTTATATTTTCTTCAGAGAATTGAGAGATGAGAGCATGCACTACCCCGCGGGCTGTGGGCTGGGCTGCTGTGTAGGGATCCCAGCAGCATCAGCGGGAGGGAGGGGCGGAGCTCTCAAGGGGCTGGTTGGCTGCAGCTCAGGCTCTATGTCGCGGAGTCTGCATAGGGCCCCGGGAGCTGAAATGTCGACCCAGCCATTCTGCACTAGGAAATCGGGTCTGAAGTGCCGGGTGTGGGACCTCTGTGTGCGGAACCCTAGGAGCACGTGAAATTAGACAAAGCACAGAGGAAAAAAGGGTTAGACTTTAGTTTATTGCCCAGATTCTATTTTTATCTCCCAGGAATTTTTCATGGGCTTTGGCGGTGACAAACCCCTCCTCTGCCTTTTGTCCCATTCCTCATTCTTGGGGCGCTGTGTGTGCAGACCCCTCTTCTGTAACTGCTTCGTGCTGTGTTGGGAGTCCTCATACTCGTGGGGAGGGGCAGAACTTCTCCCCAGCAGCCTCCAGGTGAGGTTGATTGTCCCCAGGCCTCCTGCCTCACTGCTCGTCCACCTGAGCGCCAGCATTGGAAGTGTTATAGATTCTAATGACCTTTAAGGGTGCAAGAAAGAGATGCGCAGAGACGCTGGGGGGCCGGTTTTAACCCACCCCACATTTGTTTGGCCACCTTAGGCTGACGGTTTCTGCCAGCCTAGATGCTCTGACCAGTAGTCTTTGCTTTCTTCAATTAGACCCCTAAATTAACGTACAAACAGCACCAGATGTCAGAACCCTGCCCACTCAACTCCCAGACAGTCCAGGCCCGGTGGTGATCCAGGACCATGATGGCCACTGAGTCAATGGCGTTTTGAAGTAGCCAGGAGTCCAGCCGGTCTCATTGGCCACCATCACCGCGGTGTCTGTAGGCTTTTCTATGGTGACAGCATGATATACGGTTCCCCTGCCAAGCTTATTAGCTCCACTCTGGGTGCAGTAAGTCCTGCATGCAGTAGTCTGCTCTTTTGGGGCACAGACTTGTTGTTTTCTGAGAGAAGCTCCAGGTCATGTGATGGTCACACGAGTCGTCATGGGGGCCCGTTGCCCCCGGTTGTCTCTCTGGAGGATGGAGTTGGAGGGCGTCCACACTCGAGGTCAGCGTGCCCACGGAGCGACCCCTGCAACTTCAGGGTATAGTGGGTGGTTAGGATCACCACGTGGGGTCCTTTTCCCTTAGGAGGGAGCTGGATTTGCGGGCTGCTGATTTCCAGGTTCTTAGATACCCCCAGTACCCTGGCCGGATGGGGCAGCAGGCCAAGCCATTGGTGACCGTAGTTTGTCCTACCTGGAGGGTATTCTTGCGTTGTTCCATTTCAAGTGGTCCCAGTTGTTGCACTAATACTCCAAGGGTGATTCACCTTCTATGCGGATGTAAAGGTCAAAGGGTTTAGCTAAATTAGGGAGTTCCAGGGCAAGGGACTGAATTGACTGCTCTTTGTATTCTTGAAAGGCCGCTTCTGGATTCTATTCAAAAGGATCATCATCTTTTCCTTTCAGTGTTTCATATAGAGGCCCAGCTATTAGATTGTAGTTAGGGATCCAGATGCAGCAATCTCCGGCCTCCCCAGGAACCCCTAAGCTGTCTTCAAGTTTTAGAAGGGGTAAGGCTGCAAATGGGCTTTTTCCCTTTCCTGAGATGGGCTTCTCCGACCTTCTGTGAGAATGAAGCCCAGGTAGGTCACCTTAGTCTGTGATATTTGAGACTTTTGCTTTGACACCCTCTATCCTTTATTGGCTAGGTAGTTCAGAGGCTTCCTTAGTAGGGTTGGTGATCAGAATGTCATCTGCATATTGAAGGAGGGTTCCCGTTTGCAGAGGTAGAACTTTTAGGTGTTTAGCTAACGTTTCCCCAAAGATGGTGTGGAAATTTTTGAACCCTTGGGGCAGGACGGCCCAGCACTATTGTTTCTGTTGTATGTTGAGTCCTGCCACTCACAAGCCAAAATTTCTTGTGACTCTGGGACTAATGGAATACAGAAGGAGGCATCATTGAAGTCTAATACAGAATACCATGTCCTGGTGGATGGTAGAATGACCAGCAGGGTGTAGGAATTAGGAACAACTGGATGTTTATCCTTGGTGGCTTCACTAACTGTCCTGACATCCTTTACCAGGTCCCGAGCAGCCCACAGGGCTCTCGTGGTCAGGCCAATCCCAGGATATGGAGCTCACCTGGGCAGGTCGCCAGCAGCCCATGAGGCTCTCATGGTCAGACCCCTCCCATGATACAGAGCTCCCCAGGGCATGTACCCTGGCAGGGCTGGGCACACAGGAACCGTGCACATAGCCCTGAATGCAGAGAACCTCCAGCTCACCTGTCACTCAGAGGTGACACAGAGCACCTCAGAGCAGGACTTGAACTAACAAACAGCAGCGCCTACAGGTCTGTGTCTCTGGGCATCACTCTGTGCAGCCACCCTCCGCCTGGCCTTCCAGAGATTTCCAGTGCTGCTGGGACACCAGGCCTCTGTCTCCACCCACCACCCCTCCTCTCCTTGACTCCTGGGTTCCTCATTAGGAGAGGGTCTTCTTGAAGTTGTCTCCCACTCATGGGCCAGATAAAATGATTAGAAAACAAGCCAGAGCTGCAGCCCTTGTGTATCCTGACTCTCAGGAGCCCACACCTCTTCCTGGGACCTGGCCGGTTCAGCAAGGTCCATTTTCTGCAACTGTGAGCCCCTGAGGGTTGAGGATTGGCTGACCTGGGCAGCCTGACCATGCGGGCCAGCCCTCCCCAGGTGTGCCTGGGTTGAGGTCAATATAAACACCACTCCAGGCAGCAAGAGCTCCTGCAGCTGTGCCTGACGCCATATTCTCTGCACTGTCAGCAGTGGTGGGGCTGGGCTGGTGGGTGGGAGTGAGGGGCTACACCTTTGTAGGTGACCCAGTGTGAGTGGGGCTCTGCTGGACTCTCTGCAGGAGTTGCCAAGCTGCCACCTGCTAAAGAAGAGGATGTGTCATCCGTAACTGCCACTGGAATTTCTCCCTGGGCAGAGGTGAGGAAGGAAATAAGCAGTGGGGGCCTGGACAGGAGGGGTATCTCAGGCAGGGAAATGGAAAGCTTCCAGAAGAGCACCCGGGGCCAGGACAATCCTGGCTGGCCTGCAGGCACCAAGTCGGCAGGAGTGCTGTCGCTGGTGTGGCTCCACGGCCCTTCCTCTAGGCTTTCAAGTCCTTGAACATATTCAGGTGTTTTACCTGGGAAGGGTGGGAACAGTTCAGCAGCAGCTGGCCTGGGGCTCAGCTCACGTTTACTCACAGATGTCTCAGCACGGTCCCCCAGCTTTGCAATGAGGATGCTCCTTGCTGGGTGGGGGGCTGCTGGCTGCATGGGAGACGATTCACCACCTCTGACCAACTTCAGCATTGTTTAACCACTGGAACAAGTACCCTGATAGGGTTTTCCTCTGTATAACTGGTGAGTTCTTTTTTTTTTTCTTTTTTGGTTCAAGATAGATTTTATTCCTCTTTTTTGTATTTATAGATATAAGCATGGAAATAATTCATTCCTATAAATACATGTATGTGAAGGGAATAACTTTTTTCTGTTTCTTTAAATTTTATTTATTTTTTTAATTTTTAAATTTTATTTACTTTTTTATACAGCAGGTTCTTATTGGTTATCTATTTTATAGATATAAATGTATACATGTCAATCCCAATCTCCCAACTCCTCCCATCCAACACCCCACGGCTTTAGCCTCTTGGTGTCCATACCAAGAGGTTAGAGTACGACAACAGTTTAGTGTTAGTGTACGTGTTACGGTACAGATTAGAGTTAGTGTACGGGTTAGGATTAGGGGACGGGATAGGTTAAGGCTTTGGGATAGGGTTAGGTTTAGGGATAGGGTTAGGGTTAGGGAACGGGGATGGTTTAGGGTACAGGTTAGGGTACAACAACGGTTTAGGGTTAGAGTATATGTTAGGGTACGGGTTAGTGTTAGTGTACATGTTAGGATTAGGGGACGGGTTAGGGTAAGCCTTCGGGTAAGGGTTAGGGTTAGGGTTAGGGTTAGGGTTAGTGTTAGGGGACCAGGAACGTTTAGGGTACAGGTTAGGGTACGATAATATTTTAGGGTGAGCGTACTTGTTAGGGTGTGGGTTAGTGTTAGCGTACATGTTACAATTGGGATGGGTTAGGATAAGTCTTCGGGTAAGGGTTAGGGTTAGGGTGAGGGGACGGGGACAGGGATGGTTTAGGGTACAGGTTACGGTAGGACAACGGTTTAGGGTGAGCGTACATGTTAGGGTACAGTTTAGAGTTAGCGTACGTGTTAGGATTAGGGGACGGTTTAGTGTGGGGCTTCGGGTAAGGATTAGGTTTAGGGTTAGGGTTAGGTTTAGGGTTAGGGGAAGAGGACTGTTTAGGGTACAGATTAGGTTACAACAACGGTTTAGGGTGAGCGTAGGTGTTAGGGTATGGGTTACTGTTAGCGTATGGTTTAGGTTTACGGGACGGTTAGGGTAACGCTTCAGGTAAGGGTTAGGGTTAGGGTTTTGGTTAGGCTTAGGTTTAGTGGACAGGTACGGTTTAGGGTACAGATTGGTGTATGACAACGGTTTAGGTTTAGCGTACGTCTTAGGGTATGGGTTAGTGTTAGCGTACGGTTTAGGATTAGGGTACGGGTTAGGGTAAGGTTTTGGGTAAGGGTTAGGGTTAGGGGACAGGGACGGTTTAGGGTACAGTTAGCATACAGCAACGGTTTAGGTTTAGCGTACCTCTTAGGGTATGGGTTAGTTTTACACATGCATTAGGATTAGGGGACAGCTTAGGGTAAGTCTTTGGGTAAGTGTTAGTGTTAGGGTTAGGGTTAGGGGTCGGGCAGGGTTTACAGTACAGGTTAGGGTACGACAACGTTTTAGGGGTAGCATAAGTGTTAGGGTATGGGTTAGTGTTAGCGTATGGGTTAGGATTAGGGGAAGGGTTAAGGTAAGGCTTCAGGTAAGGGTTAGGGTTATCGTTACGGTTAGGAGAAGGGGATGGGGACGGTTAAGGGTACAGGTTAGGGTACGACAAAAGTTTAGGGTTAGCGTACGGTTTAGGATTAGGGGACGTGTTAGGGTAAGGTTTCGCGTAAGAGTTAGTGTTAGTGTTAGGGTTAGGGGACAGGGATGGTTTTGGGAACAGGTTTGTGTATGACAACAGTTTAGATTTAGCATACGTGTTAGGGTATGGGTTAGTGTTAGCGTACGGTTTAGGATTAGGGGATAGGTTAGGGTAAGGCTTCGTGTAAGGGTTAGTGTTAGGGTTAGGGGATTGGGACGGTTTAGGCTATAGGTTAGGGTACGACAATGGTTCAGTGTGAGCGTATGTGTTAGGATACAGGTTAGTGTTAGCGCATGGGTTAGTATTAGGGGAAGTGTTAGTGTAAGGCTTCAGGTTAGGGTTAGGGTTAGGGATAGGGTTAGGCTTAGGAGATGGGGACAGTGTAGGGTACAAGTTATGGTACGTAAACTGTTTAGGGTGAGCGTACATGTTAGGGTATGGGTTAGTGTTAGCGTACCGTTTAGGATTAGGGGCGGGTTACGGTAAGGCTTCGGATAAGGGTGAGTGTTCGGGTTAGGGTTAGGTTAGGGTACAGGGATGCTTTAGGTTACAGGTTAGTGTACAACAATGGTTTAGCGTTAGCGTATGTGTTAGGGTACAGGATAGTGGTAGTATACGGTTTAGGATTAGGGGACGGATTAGTATAGGGCTTTGTGTAAGGGTTAGAGTTAGGGTTACTGTTAGGGGACTGGGACGGGGACGGTTTAGGGTACAGGTTAAGGTACGACAACGGTTTAGGTTTAGCCTATATGTTAGGGTATTGGTTAGAGTTAATGTATGCTTTAGGATTTGGGAAGAGTTAGGGTAAGGCTTTGGGTATTGGTTAGTGTTAGGGATACGTTTAGGGTTAGGGGTAGGGGATGGGACGGTTCAGGTTACAGGTTAGTGTATGACAGCATTTTAGGGTTAGCATAAATGTTATGGTATGGGTTACTGTTAGCATATGGGTTAGGATTAGGGAAAGGATTCGAGTAAGGTTTAGGGTTAGGGTTATGGTTAGGTGACGGGGTCTGTTTATGGTACAGGTTAGGTTTAGGGTTAGAGTTGGGGATGGGGACGGTGTAGGGTACAGTTTAGGGTATAACAACGGTTTACTGTTAGTGTATGTGTTAGGGTACGAATTAATGTTAGCATACAGGTTAGGATTAGGGGACAGGTTATGGTAAGGCTTCACGTAAGTATTAGGGTTAGGGTTAGGGTTAGGGGACGGGGACGGTATAGGGAAAAGATTAGTGTACGACAACGGTTTAGGTTTAGCGTACGTGTTAGGGTAAGTGTTAGTGTTAGCATACGGTTTAGGATTAGAGGACGAGTTAAGGTAAGGCTTCGGGTAAGCTTTAGGTTTAGGGTTGGGGTTAGGGATAGGGTTAGGGTTAGGGAAGGGGTAAGGTTTAGGGTACAGGTTAGGGTACGTCAAAGGTTTAGTGTTAGCGAACGTGTTAGGGTACAGGTTTGAGTTAGTGTACGGGTTAGGATTAGGGGACAGGATAGGTTAAGGCTTTGGGATAGGCTTAGGTTTAGGGATAGGGTTAGGGTTAGGGAACGGGGATGGTTAGGGTACAGGTTATGGTACGACAATGGTTTAGGGTTACAGTATATTTTAGGGTATGGGTTAGTGTTAGTGTATGGGTAAGGATTAGGGGACGGGTTACGGTGTGTCTTCAGGTAAGGATTAGGTTTAGGGTTAGGTTTAGGGTTAGTGTCAGGGGACCGGGACGGTTTAGGGTACAGGTTAGGGTACGACAACGATTTAGGGTGAGCGAATGTGTTAGGGTATGGGTAAGTGTTAGCGTACGTGTTAGGATTAGGGGATGGGTTAGAGTAAGGATTCGGGTAAGGGTTAGGGTTAGATTTAGTGGATGGGGACAGTTTAGAGTACAGGTTAGGGTACAACAACTGTTTACGGTGAGCTTACGTGTTAGGGTACGAGTTAGTGTTAGCGTAAGGGTTAGGATTAGGGGACGGGTTAGGGTAAGGCTTCGGGTAAGGGTTAGGGTTAGGGGACAGTTACAGGGACCGGGATGGTTTAGGGTACAGGTTAGGGTAAGAAAATGGTTTAGGGTGAGCGTACATGTTACAGTACGGGTTAGTGTTAGCGTAAGTGTTAGGATCAGGGGACGGTTTAGTGTTAGATTTCGGGTAAGGGTTAGGGTTAGGGTTAGGTTTAGGGATAGAGGATGGGGACCATCGGGGTACAGGTTAGGGTACGACAACGGTTTAGTGTGAGCATACGTGTTAGAGTACGGGTTAGTGTTAGCGTACGGGTTAGGACTAGGGGACAGTTTAGGGTAAGGCTTTGCGTAAGGTTTAGGCTTAGGGTTAGGGTTAGGTTTATGGTTAGGGGACGGGGACGGTTTAGGGTACAGGTTAGGGTATGACAACGGTTTAGGGTGAGCGTACGTGTTAGGGTATGTTTTACTGTTAGCGTACGGGTTAGGATTTGTGGACGCGTTAGGTTAAGGATTCGGGTAAGGGTTAGGGTTAGTGTTAGGGTTAGGGTTAGGGGACAGGGATGGTTTAGAGTACAGGTTAGGGTACGACAACTTTTTAGGGTGAGCATATGTGTTAAGGTATGGGTTAGTGTTAGCGTTCGGGTTAGGATTAGGGGACGGTTTAGGGTAAGGCTTCAGGAAAGGTTCATGGTTAGGGTTAGTGTTACTGTTAGAGGACACGGGATGGTTCAGCGTACAGGTTAGGGTACGAAAATGGTTTAGGTTGACCGTACGTGTTAGGGTACAGTTTAGTGTTAGTGTATGGGTTAGCATTAGGGGACAGGTTAGGGTAAGGCTTCGGGTAATGGTTAGGGTTAGGGTTAGGCTTAGGCTTAGAAGACAGAGACGGTTTAAGGTACACGTTAGTGTACGACAATTGTTTAGGGTGAGCGTACATGTTAGGGTATGGGTTAGAGTAGGCGTACGGTTTAGGTTTAACAGACCGGTTAGGGTAAAGTTTCTGGTAAGTGTTAGGTTTAGGGTTAGTGTTAGTGATAGGGGATGGGGAAGGTTTAGGGTACCGGTTAGGGTATGACAATGGTTTCGGTTGAGCGTACATGTTAGGGTATGTTTTAGTGTTAGCGTATGGGTTAGGATTAGGGGAAGGATTAGGGTAAGGCTTCGGGTAAGTGTTAGGGTTAGGGTTTGGGTTAATGTTAGGGGACGGGGACAGTTTCAGTTACAGGTTAGGGTATGACAACGGTATAGGGTGAGCGTACGTTTACGGTACGGGTTAGTGTTAGCGTACGGGTTAGGATTAGGTGACGGGTTAGCTTAAGGCTTCAGGTAAAGGGTATGGGTAGGCTTAGGTTTAGGGTTACTGTTAGGGGATGGGGACGGTTTAGGGTACCGTTTAGGTTATGACAACTGTTTAGGGTGAGCGTACATATTATGGTATGTTTTAGTGTTAGCGTACGGGTTAGGATTAGTGGATGGGTTAGTTTAAGGCTTCGGGTAAGTGTTAGGGTTAGGGTTACGGTTAGGGGACGGGGACGGGGATGGTTTAGAGTACAGGTTAGGGTACGACAAAGTTTTAGGGTAAGCGTACATGTTAGGGTATGGGTTAGTGTTAGCGTACAGGTTAGGATTAGGGGACAGTTTAGGGTAAGGCTTCGGGTAAGGGTCATGGTTAGGGTTAGGTTTACGGTTAGGGGAAGGGGATGGTTTAGGGTACAGGGTAGAGTACGACAACGGTTTAGTGTGAGCATACGTTTTAGGGTATGGGTTATCATTAGCGTACGGGTTGGAATTATGGGACGTCTAAGGGTAAGGCTTCGGGTAAGGGTTAAGGTTAGGGTTAGGTTTAGGGTTAGGAGACAGAGATGGTTCAGGGTACACATTAGTGTATGACGGTGGTTTAGGGTGAGCATACGTGTTAGAGTACGGGTTAGTGTTAGCGCCCAGATTAGGTTTAGGGGACGGGTTAGGATAAGGCTTCGGGTAAGGTTTAGAGTTAGGGTTAGTGTTAGGGTTAGGTGATGGGGAAGGTTTAGATTACAGGTTAGGGTACGACGATGGTTTTGTGTGAGCGTACGTGTTAGCGTATGTTTTAGTGTTAGAGTTCGGGTGAGGATTGGGGAAGGGTTACAGTAAGACTTCGTGTAAGGGTTAGGGATAGGGTTAAGGTTAGGGTTATGGGATGGGGAAAGTTTACGGTACAGGTTATGGTAGGACAAGAGTTTAGGGAGAGCGTTCATGTTAGGGTATGTTGTAGTGTTAGCGTACGTGTTTGGAGTAGGGGATGGGTTAGGTTAAGGCTTTGGGTAAGGTTTAGGATTAGGGTTAGGGTTAGTGTTAGGGGATCGGGACGGTTTAGGGTACAGGTTAGGGTATGACAACGGTTTAGGGTGAGTGTATGTGTTAGGGTATTGGTTAGTGTTAGGGTACGTGATAGGATTAGGGTAAGGGTTAGGTTAAGGCTTCGATAAAGGTTTAGGGATATGGTTAGGGTTAGGGGATAGGGATGGTTCAGGGTACAGGTTAACATATGACAATGGTTTAGGGTGAGCGTACATGTTAGGGTACCTGTTGGTGTTAGCGTACGAGTTAGCATTAGGGCATGGGTTAGGGTAAGTCTTCGGGTAAGGGTTAGGGCTAGGGTTAGGGTTAGGGTTAGGGTTAGGGGACTGGGACGGGGAAAGTTTAGGGTACAGGTTAGGGTTAGGGTTAGGGTTAAGGTTAGGTTTACGGGATGGAGACGGGGACGGTTTAGGGTACAGGTTAGGGTACGACAACGGTTTAGAGTGAGCGTACGTGTTAGGGCACGTATTATTGTTAGCGTACGGGTTAGGATTAGGGGACGGGTTAGGGTAAGGATTCGGGTAAGGGTTAGGGTTAGGCTTACGGGACGGGGACGGGGAAGGTTTAGGGTACAGGTTAGAGTATGACAGCGGTTTAGGGTGAGCGTACATGTGAGGGCACGGGTTCAAGTTAGCGTACGGTTTAGGATTAGGGGACGGGTTAGGGTAAGTCTTCAGGTAAGTGTTAGGGTTAGGGTTAGGGTTAGGGGACGGTTTAGGGTACAGGTTAGGGTACAACAACGGTTTAAGCTGAGTGTATGTGTGAGGGCACGGGTTAGTGTTAGCGTACGGGTTAGGATTAGGGGACGGGTTAAGGTAAGCCTTCGGGTAAGGGTTAGGGTTAGGGTTAGGGTTAGGTGACGGGGATGGATTAGGGTACAGGATAGGGTATGACAACGGTTTAGGGTGAGCGTATGTGTGAGGGCACGGTTTAGTGTTAGCGTAAGGGTTAGGATTAGGGGACGGGTTAGGGTAAGGCTTCGTGTAAGGTTTAGGTTTAGGGTTAGGGTTAGTGTTAAGGGATGGGGATGGTTTAGGGTACAGGTTAGGGTATGACAACGGTTTAGGGTGAGCGTACGTGTGAGGGCACGGGTTAGTGTTAGCGTACGTGTTAGGATTAGGGGACGGTTTATGGTAAGGCTACGGGTAAGTGTTAGTGTTAGGGTTAGGGTTAGGGGATGGGGTCAGTTTAGGGTACAGGTTAGCGTATGACAACGGTTTAGGGTGAGCGTACGTGTGAGGACACGGGTTAGTGTTAGCGTACGGGTTAGGATTGGGGACGGGTTAGGGTAAGGCTTCGTGTAAGGGTTAGGTTTAGGGTGAGGGTTAGGGTTAGGGTTAGGGTTAGGGGACGGTTTAGGGTAAAGTTTAGGGTACGACAACGATTTAGGGTGAGCGTACGTGTGAGGGCATTGGTTAGTGTTAGAGTACGGGTTAGGATTAGGGGACGGGTTAAGGTAAGGCTTCAGGTAAAGGTTAGGGTTAGGGTTAGGGTTGGGGATGGGACGGTTTAGGGTACATGTTACGGTACGACAACGGTTTAGGGTGAGCGTACGTATGAGGGCACGGGTTAGTGTTAGGGTACGGGTTAGGATTGGGGACGGGTTAGGGCAAGGCTTCCGGTAATGGTTAGGGTTAGGGTTAGGAGATGGGGACAGTTTAGGGGACAGGTTAGGGTGCAAAAACGGTTTAGGGTGAGCATACGTGTGATGGCACGGGTTAGGTTTTGCGTACGGGTTAGGATTATGGGACAGGTTAGGGTAAGGCTTCGGGTAAGGGTTAGGGTTAGTGTTAGGGTTAGGGTTAGGGGACGGGGACGGTTTAAGGTACAGATTAGGGTACGACAACGGTTTAGGGTGAGTGTACGTGTGAGGGCATGGGTTAGTGTTAGCGTATGGGGTAGGATTAGGGGACGTGTTAGGGTAAGGCTTCGGGTAAGGGTTAGGGTTAGGGTTAGGGGACGGGGATGGTTTAGGGTCCAGGTTAGTGTATGACAACGGTTTAGGGTGAGCGTACGTGTGAGGGCATGGGTTACTTTTAGCGTACGGGTTAGGATTAGGGGATGGGTTCGGGTAAGGCTTCGGGAAAGGGTTAAGGTTAAGGTTACGGTTAGGGTTAGGGTACGGGGACGGTTTAGGGTAGAGGTTAGGGTACGACAATGGTTTAGGGTGAGCGTACGTGTGAGGGCACGGGTTTGTGTTAGCGTATGGGTTAGGATTAGGGGACGGGTTAGGGTAAGGCTTTGGGTAAGAGTTAGGGTTAGGGTTATGGTTGGGGACGGGGACGGTTTAGGGTACAGGTTCGGATACGACAATGGTTTAGGGTGAGCGTACGTGTGAGGGCACGGGTTAGTTTTAGCGTACGGGTTAGGATTTGGGGACAGGTTAGGGTAAGGCTTTGGGTAAGTGTTAGGGTTAGGGGTAGGGTTAGGGTTGGGGACGGGGACAGTTTAGTGTACGGGTTAGGGTACGACAACGTTTTAGGGTGAGCGTACATGTGAGGGCGCGGGTTAGTGTTAGCGTACGGGTTAGGATTAGGGGATGGGTTAGGGTAAGGCTTCGTGTAAGAGTTAGGGTTAGGGTTAGGGTTAGGGGATGGGGACGGTTTAGGGTATACGTTAGGGTATGACAACGGTTTAGGGTGAGCGTACGTGTGAGGGCATGGGTTAGTGTTAGCGTATGGGGTAGGATTAGGGGACGTGTTAGGGTAAGGCTTCGGGTAAGAGTTAGGATTAGGGCTAGGGGATGGGGACGGTTTAGGGTACAGGTTAGGGTACGACAATGGTTTAGGGTGAGCGTACGTGTGAGGGCACGGGTTAGTTTTAGCGTACGTGTTAGGATTAGGGGACGGGTTAGGGTAAGGCTTCGGGTAAGTGTTACGGTGGGGGTTAGGGTTAGGGGACGGGGACGGTTTAGGGTTCAGTTTAGGGTACGACAACGGTTTAGGGTGAACGTATGTGTGAGGGTACGGGTTAGTGTTAGCGTTTCGGTTAGGATTAGGGGTCGGGTTAGGGTAAGGCTTCGGGTAAGGATTAGGGTTAGTTTAGAGTTAGGATTGGGGACGGGGACGATTTAGGATACAGGTTAGGGTACGACAACTGTTTAGTGTGAGCGTACGTGTGAGGGCACGGGTTAGTGTTAGAGTACGGGTTAGGATTAGGGGACGGGTTAGGTTAAGGCTTCGGGTAAGGGTTATGTTTAGGGTTAGGGGACGGGGATGGTTTAGGGTACAGGTTAGAGTACGAGAAATGTTTAGGGTGAGCGTACGTGTGAGGTCACGGTTTAGTGTTTGCATACGGGTTAGGATAAGGGGACGGGTTAGGGTAAGGCTTCGTGTAAGGGTTAGGTTTAGGGTTAGGCTTAGGCTTAGTGTTAGGGGACGGGGACGGTTTAGGGTACAGGTTAGTGTATGACAACGGTTTAGGGTGAGCGTACGTGTGAGGGCACGGGTTAGTGTAGCGTATGTGTTAGGAAGAAGGGACGGTTTAGGGTAATGCTTCGGGTAAGGATTAGGGTTAGGTTTAGGATTAGGATTTGGGGATGGGGTCGGTTTAGGGTACAGGTTAGGGTATGACAATCGTTTAGGGTGAGGGTACGTGTGAGGACACGGGTTAGTGTTAGCGTACTGGTTAGGATTATGGGACGGGATAGTGTAAGGCTTCAGGTATGGGTTAGGGTTATGGTTAGGGTTAGGGTTAGGGGACGGGGACGGGGACAGTTTAGGGTATAGGTTAGGGTACGACAACGGTTTAGTGTGAGCGTACATGTGAGGGCATGGGTTAGTGTTAGCGTATGGGGTAGGATTAGGGGATGTGTTAGTGTAAGGCTTTGGGTAAGGTTTAGGCTTAGGGCTAGGGTTAGGGGATGGGGACGGTTTAGGGTATAGGTTAGGGTACGACAATGGTTTAGGGTGAGCGTATGTGTGAGGGCACGGGTTAGTTTTAGCATACGGGTTAGGATTAGGGGACGGGTTAGTGTAAGGCTTTGGGTAAGGGATAGGGTTAGGCTTAGGTTTAGGGTTGGGGACGGGGACAGTTTAGGGTACAGTTTAGGGTACGACAATGGTTTAGGGTGAACGTACGTGTGAGGGCACGGGTTACTGTTAGCGTACGGATTAGGATTAGGGGATTGGTTAGGGTAGGGCTTCGGGTATGGTTTAGGATTAGGGTTAGGGTTAGAGTTAGGGGACGGGGACGGTTTAGGGTACAGGTTAGGGTATGAAAACTGTTTAGGTTGAGCCTACATGTGAGGTCACGGGTTAGTGTTAGCGTACGGGTTAGGATTGGGGATGGGTTAGGGTAAGGCTTCGGGTATGGGTTAGGGTTAGGGTTAGTGTTAGGGGACGGGGACAGGGACAGTTTAAGGTACAGGTTAGGGTACGACAACGGTTTAGGGTGAGCGTACGTGTGAGGGCACTGGTTAGTCTTAGCATACGGGTTAGGATTAGGGGACGGGTTAGGGTAAGGCTTCGGATAAGTCTTAGGGTTAGGTTTAGGGTTAGGGGATGGGGACGGGGATACGGTTTAGGGTTCAGGTTAGGGTACGATAACGGTTTAGGGTGACCGTACGTGTGAGGGCATCGGTTAGTGTTAGCGTTCGGG
This sequence comes from Orcinus orca, assembly GCF_937001465.1. Lineage (NCBI taxonomy): Eukaryota > Metazoa > Chordata > Mammalia > Artiodactyla > Delphinidae > Orcinus > Orcinus orca. The sequence continues at coordinate 81,833,626 of NC_064568.1, forward strand.
TTAGGATTACGGGACGGTTTAGGGTAAGGCTTCGGATAACGGTTAGGGTTAGTGTTAGAGTTAGGATTGGGGACGGGGACGATTTAGGGTACAGGTTAGGGTACGACAACGGTTAGGGGAAGCGTATGTGTGAGGGCGCGTGTTAGTGTGAGCGTACGGGTTAGGATTAGGGGACGGGTGAGGGTAAGGCTTCGAAGAAGGGTTAGGGTTAGGGTTCGGGCTAGAGTTAGGGTTAGTGGACGAGGATGGTTTAGGGTCCAGGTGAGCGTACGACAATGGTTTAGGGGGAGCGTACGTGTGAGGGCATGGGTTAGTGTGAGCGTACGGGTTAGGATTAGGGGACGGGTGAGGGTAAGGCTTCGGGGAAGGGCTGGGTTAGGGTTTGGGCTCGGGTTAGGTTTAGGGGACGGGGACAGTTTAGGGTCCAGGTGAGGGTACGACAAAGGTTTAGGGGGAGCGTACGTGTGAGTGAGCGGGTTAGTGTGAGCGTACGGGTTAGGATTAGGGGACGGGTGAGGGTAGGCCTTCGGGGAAGGGTTAGGGTTAGGGTTCGGGCTAGGGTTAGGGTTAGGGGACGGGGACGGTTTAGGGTCCAGGTGAGGGTACGACAACGGTTTAGGGGGAGCGTACGTTTGCGGGCAGAGTTTAGTGTCAGCGTACGGGTTAGCATTAGGGGACGGGTGAGGGTAAGGCTTCGGGGAAGGGTTAGGGTTAGGGTTCAGGCTAGGGTCAGGGTTAGAGGACCGGGACGGTTTAGGGTCCAGGTGAGGGTACGACAATGGTTTAGGGGGAGCGTACGTGTGAGGGCGCGGGTTAGCGTGAGCGTACGGGTTAGGATTAGGGGACGGGTGAGGGTAAGGCTTTGGGGAAAGGTTAGGGTTAGGGTTTGGGCTATTGTTAGGGTTAGGGGACGGGGACGCTTTAGGGTCCAGGTGAGGGTACGACAACAGTTTGGGGTAGCGTACGTGTGAGTACGCGGGTTAGTGTGAGCGTACGGGTTAGGATTAGGGGACGGTTGAGGGTAAGGCTTCGGGGAAGGGTTAGGTTTAGGATTCGGGCTAGGGTTAGGGGATGGGGATGGTTTAGGGTCCAGGTGAGGGTAAGACAACGGTTTAGGGGGAGCGTACGTGTGAGGGCGTGGTTTAGTGTGAGCGTACGGGTTAGGATTAGGGGACGGGTGAGGGTAAGGCTTCGGGGAAGGGTTAGGGTTAGGTTTCGGGCTAGGGTTAGGTTTAGGGGACGGGTGAGGGTAAGGCTTTGGGGAACGGTTACGGTTAGGTTTCGGGCTAGGTTTACAGTTAGGGGACGGGGACGGTTTAGGGTCCAGGTGAGGGTACAACAAGGGTTTAGGGGGAGCGTACGTGTGAGGGCGCGGGATAGTGTGAGCGTACGGGTTAGGATTAGGTGACGGGTGAGGGTAAGGCTTCAGGGAAGTGTTAGGTTTAGGGTTCGGGCTAGGGTTAGGGTTAGGGGCCGGGGATGGTTTAGGGTCCAGGTGAGGGTACGACAACGGTTTAGGGGGAACGTACATGTGAGGGCGCGGGTTAGTGTGAGCGTACGGGTTAGGATTAGGGGACGGGTGGGGGCAAGGCTTCGGGGAAGGGTTAGGGTTAGGGTTCGGGCTAGGGTTAGGGTTAGGGGACGGGGACGGTTTAGGGTCCAGGTGAGGGTACGACAACGGTTTAGGGGGAGCGTACGTGTGAGGGCGCGGATTAGTGTGAGCGTACGGGTTAGCATTAGGGGACGGGTGAGGCTAACGCTTTGGGGAAGGTTTAGGGTTAGGGTTTGGGCTAGGGTTAGGGTTAGGGGACAGGGACAGTTTACAGTTCAGGTGAGTATACCACAACGGTTTAGGTTGAGCGTAGGTGTGAGGGCATGGGTTAGTGTCAGCGTACGTGTTAGCATTAGGGGACGGTTGAGGGGAAGGCTTCGGGGAAGGGTTTGGGTTAGGGTTCGGGCTAGGGTTAGGGTTAGGGACGGGGAAGGTTTAGGGTCCAGCTGAGGGTACGACAACGTTTTAGGGGGAGCGTACGTGTGAGGGCACGGGGTAGTGTGAGCGAACGGGTTAGGATTAGGGGACGGGTGAGTGTAAGGCTTTGGGGAAGCCTTAGGTTTAGGGTTCGGGCTAGGGTTAGGTTTAGAGGACAGGGACGGTTTAGGGTCCAGGTGAGGGTACAACAGCGGTTTAGGGGGAGCGTACGTGTGAGGGCGCGGGTTAGTGTGAACGTATGGGTTAGAATTAGGGGACGGGTTAGGGTACGGCTTCGGGGAAGGTTTAGGTTTAGGGTTCGGGCTAGGGTTAGGGTTAGGGGATGGGGACGGTTTAGGGTCCAGGTGAGGGTACGACAACGGTTTAGGGGGAGCGTACATGTGAGGGCACGGGTTAGTGTGAGCGTACGGGTTAGGATTAGGGGACGAGTGAGGGTAAGGCTTCGGGGAAGTGTTAGGGTTAGGGTTCGGGCTAGGGTTAGGGTTAGGGGACGGGGACGGTTTAGGGTCCAGGTGAGGGTACGACAACGGTTTAGGGGGAGCGTACATGTGAGGACGCGGGTTAGTGTGAGCGTACAGGTTAGGATTGGGGGACGGGTGAGTGTAAGGATTCGGGGAAGGGTTAGGGTTAGGGTTCGGGCTAGGGTTAGGGTTAGGGGACGGGGACGGTTTAGTGTCCAAGTGAGGGTATGACAACGGTTTAGGGGTAGCGTACGTGTGAGGGAGTGGGTTACTGTGAGCGTACGGGTTAGGATTAGGGGACGGGTGAGAGTAAGGCTTCGGGGAAGGGTTAGGGTTAGGGTTCATGCTAGGGTTAGGGTTAGGGGACAGGGACGGTTTAGGGTCCAGGTGAGGGTACGACAACGGTTTAGGGGGAGCGTACATGTGAGGGCGCGGGTTAGTGTGAGCGTATGGGTTAGGATTAGTGGACGGGTGAGGGTAAGGCTTCGGGAAAGGGCTAGGTTTAGGGTACGGGCTACGGTTAGTGTTAGGGGATAGGAACAGTTTAGTGTCCAGGTGAGGGTACGACAACGGTTTAGGGGGAGCGTACGTGTGAGGGCGCGGATTAGTGTGAGCGTACGGGTTAGGATTAGGGGATGGGTGCGGGTAGGGCTTCGGGGAAGGGTTAGGGTTAGGGTTCGGGCTAGGGTTAGGGTTAGGGGACGGGGACGGTTTAGGGTCCAGGTGAGGGTACGACAACGGTTTAGGGGGAGCGTACGTGTGAGGGCGCGGGTTAGTGTGAGCGTACGGGTTAGCATTATGGGACGGGTGAGGCTAACGCTTTGGGGAAGGTTTAGGGTTAGGGTTTGGGCTAGGGTTAGGGTTAGGGGCCAGGGACAGTTTACAGTTCAGGTGAGTATACCACAACGGTTTAGGTTGAGCGTAGGTGTGAGGGCATGGGTTAGTGTCAGCGTACGTGTTAGCATTAGGGGACGGTTGAGGGGAAGGCTTCGGGGAAGGGTTTGGGTTAGGGTTCGGGCTAGGGTTAGGGTTAGGGACGGGGAAGGTTTAGGGTCCAGCTGAGGGTACGACAACGTTTTAGGGGGAGCGTACGTGTGAGGGCACGGGGTAGTGTGAGCGAACGGGTTAGGATTAGGGGACGGGTGAGTGTAAGGCTTCGGGGAAGCCTTAGGTTTAGGGTTCGGGCTAGGGTTAGGTTTAGAGGACAGGGACGGTTTAGGGTCCAGGTGAGGGTACAACAGCGGTTTAGGGGGAGCGTACGTGTGAGGGCGCGGGTTAGTGTGAACGTATGGGTTAGAATTAGGGGACGGGTTAGGATAAGGCTTCGGGGAAGGTTTAGGTTTAGGGTTCGGGCTAGGGTTAGGGTTAGGGGATGGGGACGGTTTAGGGTCCAGGTGAGGGTACGACAACGGTTTAGGGGGAGCGTACGTGTGAGGGCACGGGTTAGTGTGAGCGTACGGGTTAGGATTAGGGGACGAGTGAGGGTAAGGCTTCGGGGAAGTGTTAGGGTTAGGGTTCGGGCTAGGGTTAGGGTTAGGGGACGGGGACGGTTTAGGGTCCAGGTGAGGGTACGACAACGGTTTAGGGGGAGCGTACATGTGAGGACGCGGGTTAGTGTGAGCGTATGGGTTAGGATTAGGGGACGGGTGAGTGTAAGGTTTCAGGGAAGGGTTAGGGTTAGGGTTCGGGCTAGGGTTAGGGTTAGGGGACGGGGACGGTTTAGTGTCCAGGTGAGGGTATGACAACGGTTTAGGGGTAGCGTACGTGTGAGGGAGCGGGTTACTGTGAGCGTACGGGTTAGGATTAGGGGACGGGTGAGAGTAAGGCTTCGGGGAAGGGTTAGGGTTAGGGTTCATGCTAGGGTTAGGGTTAGGGGACAGGGACGGTTTAGGGTCCAGGTGAGGATACGACAACGGTTTAGGGGGAGCGTACATGTGAGGGCGCGGGTTAGTGTGAGCGTATGGGTTAGGATTAGGGGACGCGTGAGGGCAAGGCTTCGGGAAAGGGCTAGGTTTAGGGTACGGGCTAGGGTTAGTGTTAGGGGATAGGAACAGTTTAGTGTCCAGGTGAGGGTACGACAACGCTTTAGGGGTAGCGTACGTGTGAGGGCGCGTGTTAGTGTGAGTGTACGGGTTAGGATTAGGGGACGGATGAGGGTAAGGCTTCTGGGAAGTGTTAGGGTCAGGGTTCGGGCTAGGGTTAGGGTAAGGGGACGGGGAGGGTTTAGGGTCCAGTTGAGGGTACGACAACGTTTTAGGGGGAGCGTACATGTGAGGGCGTGGGTTAGTGTGAGTGTACGTGTTAGGATTAGGGGACGGGTGACAGTAAGGCTTCGGAGAAGGGTTAGGGTTATGGTTCAGGCTAGGGTTAGTGTTAGGGGATGGGGACGGTTTAGTGTCCAGGTGAGGGTACGACAACGGTTTAGGGGGAGCTTACGTGTGAGGACGCGGGTTAGTGTGAGCGTACGGGTTAGGATTAGGGGACGGGTGAGTGTAAGGCTTCGGGGAAGTGTTAGGGTTAGGGTTCGGCCTAGGGTTAGGGTAAGGGGACGGGGAAGGTATAGGGTCCAGGTGAGGGTACGACAACGGTTTAGGGGAGCGTACGTGTGAGGGCACGGGTTAGTGTGAGCGTACGGGTTAGTATAAGGTGACGAGTGAGGGTAAGGCTTCGGGGAAGTGTTAGGGTTAGGGTTCGGGCTAGCATTAGGGTTAGGGGACGGGGACTGTTTAGGGTCCAGGTGAGGGTTCGACAGCGGTTTAGGGGGAGCGTACATGTGAGGACGCGGGTTAGTGTGAGCGCACGGGTTAGGATTAGGGGACGGGTGAGTGTAAGGCTTCGGGGAAGGGTTAGGGTTAGGGTTCGGGCTAGGGTTAGGGTTAGGGGACGGGGACGGTTTAGTGTCCAGGTGAGGGTACGACAACGGTTTAGGGGTAGCGTACGTGTGAGGGAGCGGGTTAGTGTGAGCGTACGGGTTAGGATTAGGGGACGGGTGAGAGTAAGGCTTCGGGGAAGGGTTAGGGTTAGGGTTCATGCTAGGGTTAGGGTTAGGGGACAGGGACGGTTTAGGGTCCAGGTGAGGGTACGACAACGGTTTAGGGGGAGCGTACGTGTGAGGGCGCGGGTTAGTGAGAGCGTACGGGTTAGGATTAGGGGACGGGTGAGGTTAGGGCATCGGGGAAGGGTTAAGCTTAGGGTTCGGTGTAGGTTTAGGGTTAGGGGACGGGGACGGTTTAGGGTCCAGGTGACGGTATGAGAACGGTTTAGGGGGAGCGTACGTGTGAGGGCGCGGGTTAGTGTGAGCGTACGGTTTAGGATTAGGGGACGGGTGAGGGTAAGGCTTCGGGGAACGCTTAGGGTTAGTGTTCGGGCTAGGGTTAGGGTCAGGGGACGGGGACGCTTTAGGGTCCAGATGAGGGTACGACAATGGTTTAGGGGGAGCGTACGTGTGAGGGCGCGGGTTAGTGTGAGCGTACGGGTTAGGATTAGGGGACGGGTGAGGGTAAGGCTTCGGGGAAGTGTTAGGGTTAGGGTTCGGGCTAGGGTTAGAGTTAGGGGACGGGGACAGTTTAGGGTCCAGGTGATGGTACGACAACGGTTTAGGGTGAGCGTACGTGTGAGGGCGTGGGTTAGTGTGAGCGTACGGTTAAGGATTATGGGACGAGTGAGGGTAAGACTTCGGAGAAGTGTTAGGGTTAGGGTTCGGGCTAGGGTTTGGGTTAGGGGACGGGGATGGTTTAGGGTCCAGGTGAGGGTACGACAACGGCTTAGGGGGAGCGTACGTGTGAGGGCGTGGGTTAGTGTGAGCGTACGGGTTAGGATTAGGTGACGGGTGAGGGTAAGGCTTTGGGGAAGTGTTAGGTTTAGGGTTCGGGCTAGGGTTAGGGTTAGGGGACGGGGACAGTTTAGGGTCCAGGTGAGAGTACGACAGCGGTTTAGGGGGAGCGTACGTGTGAGGGCGCGGGTTAGTGTGAGCGTACGGGTTAGGATTAGGGGACGGGTGAGTGTAAGGTTTCGGGGAAGGGTTAGGGTTAGGGTTTGGGCTAGGGTTAGGGTTAGGGGATGGGGACGGTTTAGGGTCCAGGTGAGGGTACGACAACGGTTTAGGGGGAGCATACGTGTGATGGCGCGGTTTAGTGAGAGCGTACGGGTTAGGATTAGGGGACGGGTGATTGTAAGGCTTCGGTGAAGGGTTAGGGTGAGGGTTCAGGCTAGGGTTAGGGTTAGGGGAAGGGGACAGTTTAGGGTCCAGGTGAGGGTACGACGACGCTTTAGGGGGAGCGTACGTGTGAGGGCGCGGGTTAGTGTGAGCGTACGGGTTAGGATTAGGGGACGGAAGAGGGTAAAGCTTCGGGGAAGTGTTAGGGTTAGGGTTTGGGCCAGGGTTAGTGTTAGGGGACGGGGACGGTTTAGGGTCCAGGTGAGGGTACGACAACGGTTTAGGGTGAGCGTACATGTGAGGGCGTGGGTTAGTGTGAGCGTACGGGTTAGGTTTAGGGGACGGGTGAGGGTAAGACTTCGGAGAAGGGTTAGGGTTAGGGTTCGGGCTAGGGTTAGGGTTAGGGGACGGGGACGGTTTAGGGTCCAGGTGAGGGTACGACAACGGTTTAGGGGGAGCATACGTGTGAGGGCACGGGTTAGTGTGAGCGTACGGGTTAGGATTAGGGGACGGGTGAAGGTAAGGCTTCTGGGAAGGGTTAGGGTTAGGGTTCGGGCTAGGGTTAGTGTTAGGGGATGGGGACGGTTTAGTGTCCAGGTGAGGTTACGAGAATGGTTTAGGGGGAGCGTACGTGTGAGGGCGCGGTTTATGGTGAGCGTACGGGTTAGGATTAGCGGACGGGTGAGGGTAAGGCTTCAGGGAAGGGTTAGGGGTAGGGTTCGGGCTGGGGTTAGGGTTAGGGTGCGGGGAAGGTTTAGGGTCCAGCTGAGGGTATGACAGCGGTTTAGGGGGAGCTTACGTGTGAGGGCACGGGTTAGTGTGAGCGTACGGGTTAGGATTAGGGGACGGGTGAGTGTAAGACTTCGTGGAAGGGTTAGGGTTAGGGTTCGGGGTAGGGTTAGGGGACGGGGACGGTTTAGGTTCCAGGTGAGGGTACGACAACGGTTTAGGGGGAGCTTACGTGTGAGGGCACGGTTTAGTGTGAGCGTACGGGTTAGGATTAGGGGACGGGTGAGGGTAAGGCTTCGGGGAAGGGTTAGGGTTAGGGTTCGTGCCAGGGTTAGGGTTAGGGGACGGGGACGGTTTAGGGTCCAGGTGAGGGTACGACAACGGTTTAGGGGCAGCCTACGTGTGAGGGCGCGGGTTAGTGTGAGCGTACGGGTTAGGATTAGGGGACGGGTGAGGGGAAGGCTTCGGGGAAGGGTTAGGATTAGGTTTCGGGCTAGCGTTAGGGTTAGGGGACGGGGAAGGTTTAGGGTCCAGGTGAGGGTACGACAACGGTTTAGGGGGAGCATACGTGTGAGGGCGCGGGTTAGTGTGAGCGTACTGGTTAGGATTAGGGGACGGGTGAGGGTAAGGCTTCGGAGAAGGGTTAGGGTTAGGGTTCGGGCTAGGGTTAGGGTTAGGGGATGGGGACGGTTTAGGGTCTAGGTGAGGGTACGACAACGGTTTAGGGGAGCGTACGTATGAGGGCGCGGGTTAGTATGAGCGTACGGGTTAGGATTAGGGGACGGGTGATGGTAAGGCTTCAAGGAAGGGTTAGGGTTAGTGTTCTGGCTAGGGTTAGTGTTAGGGGACAGGGACGGTGTAGGGTCCAGGTGAGGGTACGACAACGGTTTAGGCGGAGCGTACGTGTGAGGGCGCGGGTTAGTGTGAGCGTACGGGTTAGGATTAGGGGACGGGTGAGGGTAAGGCTTCGTGTAAGGGTTAGGGTTAGGGTTTGGGCTAGGGTTAGGGGACGGGGACGGTTTAGGGTCCAGGTGAGGGTACGACAACGCTTTAGGGGGAGCGTACGTGTGAGGGCGTGGTTTAGTGTGAGCGTACGGGTTAGGATTAGGTGACGGGTGAGAGTAAGGCTTCGGGAAGGGTTAGGGTTAGGGTTCGGGCTAGGGTTAGGGTTAGGGGACGGGGACGGTTTAGGGTCCAGGTGAGGGTACGACAACGGTTTAGGGGGAGCGTACGTGTGAGGGCGTGGGTTAGTGTGAGCGTACGGTCTAGGATTAGGGGACGGGTGAGCGTAAGGCTTCGGGGAAGGGATAGGGTTAGGGTCGGGCTAGGGTTAGGGTTAGGGGACGGGGACGGTTTAGGGTCCAGGTGAGGGTACGAAAACGGTTTATGGGGAGCGTACGTGTGAGGGCGCGGGTTAGTGTGAGCATACGGGTTAGGATTAGGGGACGGGTGAGGGGAAGGCTTCGGGGAAGCGTTAGGGTTAGGGTTCGGGCTAGGGTGAGGTTTAGGTGACGGGGACGGTTTAGGGTCCAGTTGAGGGTACGACAACGGTTTAGGGGGAGCCTACGTGTGAGCGCGCGTTAGTGTGAGCGTACGGGTTAGGATTAGGGAACGGGTGAGGGTAAGGCTTTGGGGAAGGGTTAGGGTTAGGGTTCGGGCTAGGGTTAGGGTTAGGGGACGGGGATGGTTTAGGGTCCAGGTGAGGGTATGACAATGGTTTAGGGGGAGCGTACGTGTGAGGGCGCGGTTTATTGTGAGCGTACGGGTTAGGATTAGGGGACGGGTGAGTGTAAGGCTTCGTGGAAGGGTTAGGGTTAGGGTTCGGGCTAGGGTTAGGGGACGGGGACGGTTTACGGTCCAGGTGAGGGTACGACAACGGTTTAGGGGGAGCGTACGTGTGAGGGCGCGGGTTAGTGTGAGCGTACGGTCTAGAATTAGGGGACGGGTGAGCGTAAGGTTTCGGGGAAGGGTTAGGGTTAGGGTCGGGCTAGGGTTAGGGTTAGGGTACGGGGATGGTTTAGGGTCCAGGTGAGGGTACGACAATGGTGTATGGGGAGCGTACGTGTGAGGGCGCGGGTTAGTGTGAGCGTACGGGTTAGGATTAGGGGACGGGTGAGAGTAAGGCTTCGGGGAAGGGTTAGGGTTAGGGTTCGGGCTAGGGTTAGGGTTACGGGACGGACACGGTTTAGGGTCCAGGTGAGGGTACGACAACGGTTTAGGGGGAGCGTACGTGTGAGGGAGCGGGTTAGTGTGAGCGTACGGGTTAGGATTAGGGGACGGGTGAGGGTAAGGCTTCGGGGAAGGGTTAGGGTTAGGGTTCGGGCTAGGGTTAGGGTTAGGGTACGGGGACGGTTTAGGGTCCAGGTGAGGGTACGACAACGGTTTAGGGGGAGCGTACGTGTGAGGGCGCAGGTTAGTGTGAGCGTATGGGTTAGTATTAGGGGACGGGTGAGGGTAAGGCTTCGGGGAAGGGTTAGGGTTAGGTTTCGGGCTAGGGTTAGGGTTAGGGGACGGGGACGGTTTAGGGTCCAGGTGAGGGTACGACAACGGTTTAGGGGGAGCGTACGTGTGAGCGCACGGATTAGTGTGAGCGTACGGGTTAGTATTAGGGGACGGGTGAGGGTAAGGCTTCGGGGAAAGGTTAGGGTTAGGGTTCGGGCTAGGGTTAGGGTTCGGTCTAGGGTTAGGGTTAGGGCACGGGGACGGTTTAGGGTCCAGGTGAGGGTACGACAACAGTTTAGGGGGAACGTACGTGTGAGGGCCCGGGTTAGTGTGAGCGTACGGGTTAGGATTAGGCGACGGGTTAGGGTAAGGATTCGGGGAAGGGTTAGGGTTAGAGTTCAGGCTAGGGTTAGGGCTAGGGTTAGGGGACGGGGACGGTTTTGGGTCCAGGTGAGGTTACGACAACGGTTAAGTGGGACCGTACGTGTGAGGGCGTGGGTTAGTGTGAGCGTACGGGTTAGGATTAGGGGACGGGTGAGGGTAAGGCTTCGGGGAAGGGTTAGGGTTAGCGTTCAGGCTAGGGTTAGGGTTAGGGGACGGGGACGGTTTAGGGTCCAGGTGAGGGTACGACAACGGATTAGGGGGAGCGTACGTGTGAGGGCGTGGGTTAGTGTGAGCGTACGGTCTAGGATTAGGGGACGGGTGAGCGTAAGGCTTCGGGGAAGGGATAGGGTTAGGGTCGGGCTAGGGTTAGGGTTAGGGGACGGGGACGGTTTAGGGTCCAGGTGAGGGTACGACAACGGTTTATGGGGAGCGTACGTGTGAGGGCGCGGGTTAGTGTGAGCGTACGGGTTAGGATTAGGGGACGGGTGAGGGGAAGGCTTCGGGGAAGCATTAGGGTTAGGGTTCGGGCTAGGGTTAGGTTTAGGGGACGGGGACGGTTTCGGGTCCGGTTGAGGGTACGACAACGGTTTAGGGGGAGCCTACGTGTGAGCGCGGGTTAGTGTGAGTGTACGGGTTAGGATTAGGGAACGGGTGAGGGTAAGGCTTTGGGGAAGGGTTAGGGTTAGGGTTCGGGCTAGGGTTAGGGTTAGGGGACGGGGATGGTTTAGGGTCCAAGTGAGGGTATGACAATGGTTTAGGGGGAGCGTACGTGTGAGGGCGCGGTTTATTGTGAGCGTACGGGTTAGGATTAGGGGACGGGTGAGTGTAAGGCTTTGTGGAAGGCTTAGGGTTAGGGTTCGGGCTAGGGTTAGGGGACGGGGACGGTTTACGGTCCAGGTGAGGGTACGACAACGGTTTAGGGGGAGCGTACGTGTGAGGGCGCGGGTTAGTGTGAGCGTACGGTCTAGAATTAGGGGACGGGTGAGCGTAAGGTTTCGGGGAAGGGTTAGGGTTAGGGTCGGGCTAGGGTTAGGGTTAGGGGACGGGGATGGTTTAGGGTCCAGGTGAGGGTACGACAACGGTGTATGGGGAGCGTACGTGTGAGGGCGCAGGTTAGTGTGAGCGTATGGGTTAGGATTAGGGGACGGGTGAGGGTAAGGCTTCGGGGAAGGGTTAGGGTTAGGTTTCGGGCTAGGGTTAGGGTTAGGGGACGGGGACGGTTTAGGGTCCAGGTGAGGGTACGACAACGGTTTAGGGGGAGCGTACGTGTGAGCGCACGGATTAGTGTGAGCGTACGGGTTAGTATTAAGGGACGGGTGAGGGTAAGGCTTCGGGGAAAGGTTAGGGTTAGGGTTCGGGCTAGGGTTAGGGTTCGGGCTAGGGTTAGGGTTAGGGGACGGGGACGGTTTAGGGTCCAGGTGAGGGTACGACAACAGTTTAGGGGGAACGTACGTGTGAGGGCCCGGGTTAGTGTGAGAGTACGGGTTAGGATTAGGCGACGGGTTAGGGTAAGGCTTCGGGGAAGGGTTAGGGTTAGAGTTCAGGCTAGGGTTAGGGCTAGGGTTAGGGGACGGGGACGGTTTTGGGTCCAGGTGAGGTTACGACAACGGTTAAGTGGGACCGTACGTGTGAGGGCGTGGGTTAGTGTGAGCGTACGGGTTAGGATTAGGGGACGGGTGAGGGTAAGGCTTCGGGGAAGGGTTAGGGTTAGGGTTCAGGCTAGGGTTAGGGTTAGGGGACGGGGACGGTTTAGGGTCCAGGTGAGGGTACGACAACGGTTTGGGGGAGCGTACGTGTGAGGGCGCGGGTTAGTGTGAGCGTACGGGTTAGGATTAGGGGACGGGTGAGGGTAAGGCATCGGGTAAGGGTTAGGTTTAGGGTTCAGGCTAGGGTTAGGGTTAGGGGACAGGGACGGTTTAGGGTCCAAGTGAGGGTACGACAACGGTTTAGGGGGAGCGTACATGTGAGGGCGCGAGTTAGTGTGAGCGTACGGGTTAGGATTAGGGGACGGGGGAGGGTAAGGCTTCGGGGAAGAGTCAGGGTTAGGGTTCGGGCTAGGGTAAGGGTTAGGAGACGGGGACGGTTTAGGGTCCAGCTGAGGGTATGACAACGTTTTAGGGGGAGCTTACGTGTGAGGGCACGGGTTAGTGTGAGTGTACGGGTGAGGATTAGGGGACGGGTGAGGGTAAGGCTTCGGGGAAGGGTTAGTGTTAGGGTTCGGGCTAGGGTTAGGGTTAGGGGAAAGTGACGTTTTAGGGTCCAGGTGAGGGTACCACAACGGTTTCGGGGGAGCGTACATTTGAGGGCGCAGGTTAGTGTGGGAGTACGGGTTAGGATTAGGGGACGGGTGAGGTTAAGGCTTCAGGGAACGGTTAGGGTTAGGGTTCTGGCTAGGGTTAGGGTTAGGGGATGGGGACAGTTTAGGGTCCAGGTGAGGGTACGACAGCAGTTTAGGGGGAGCGTACATGTGAGGGCGCGGGTTAGTGTGAGCGTACGGGTTAGGATTAGGGGACGGGAGAGGGTAAGGCTTCGGGGAAGGGTTAGGGTTAGGGTTCGGGCTAGGTTTAGGGTTAGGGGACGTGGACGGTTTAGGCTCCAGGTGAGTGTACGACAACGGTTTAGGGGGAGCGTACGTGTGAGGGCGTGGGTTATTGTGAGCGTAGGGGTTAGGATTAGGGGACGGGTAAGTGTAAGGCTTCGGGGAAGTTTTAGGTTTAGGGTTCGGGCTAGGGTTACGGTTAGGGCTCGGGGACGGTTTAGGGTCCAGGTGAGGGTACGACAACGGTTTAGGGGGAGCGTACGTGTGAGGGCGCGGGTTAGTGTGAGCGTACGGGTTAGGATTAGGGGACGGGTGAGGGTAAGGCTTCGGGGAAGTGTTAGGGTTAGGGTTCGGGCTAGGGTTAGTGTTAGGGTTAGGGGATAGTATAGGGTCAAGGTGAGGGTACGACAATGGTTTAGGGGGAGCGTACGTGTGAGGGCACGGGTTAGTGTGAGCGTACGGGTTAGGATTAGGGGACGGGTGAGGGTAAGGCTTCGGGGAAGGGTTAGGGATAGGGTTCGGTCTAGGGTTACGGTTAGGGGACGGGGACGGTTTAGGGTCCAGGTGAGGGTACTACAACGGTTTAGTGGGAGCGTACGTGTGAGGGCGCGGATTAGTGTGAGCGTACGGGTTAGCATTAGGGGACGGGTGAGGTTAAGGCTTAGGGCAAGGGTTAAGGTTATCGTTCGGGCTAGGGTTAGGGTTAGGGGACGGAGACGGTTTACGGTCCAGTGAGGGTACGACAACGGTTTAGGGTGAGCGTACGTGTGAGGGCACGGGTTAGTGTGAGCGTACGGGTTAGGATTAGGGACGGTTGAGGGTAAGGCTTCAGGGAAGGGTTAGGGTTAGGGTTCGGTCTAGGGTTAGGGTTAGGGGACGGGGACGGTTTAGGGTCCAGGTGAGGGTACAACAACGGTTTAGGGGAGCGTACGTGTGAGGGCGCGGGTTAGTGTGAGCATACGGGTTAGGATTAGGGGACGGGGAGTGTAAGGCTTCGGGCAAGGGTTAGTGTTAGGGTTCGGGCTAGGGTTAGGGTTAGGGGACGGGGACGGTTTAGGGTCCAGGTGAGGGTACGACAACAGTTTAGGGGGAGCTTTCATGTGAGGGCGCGGGTTAGTGTGAGCGTACAGTTTAGGATTAGGGGACGGGTGAGGGTAAAGCTTCGGGGAAGAGTTAGGGTTAGGGTTCAGGCTAGGGTTAGGGTTAGGGGATGGGGACGGTTTAGGGTCCAGGTGAGGGTACGACAACGGTTTAGGGGGAGCGTACGTGTGAGAGCGCGGGTTAGTGTGAGCGTACGGGTTAGGATTAGGGGACGGGTGAGCGTAAGGCTTCGGAGAAGGGTAGGGTTACGGTTCAGGCTAGGGTTAGGGTTAGGGAACGGGGACGGTTTAGGGTCCAGGTGAGGGTACGAAAACGGTTTAGGGGGAGCGTACGTGTGAGGGCGCGGGTTAGTGTGAGCGTATGGGTTAGGATTAGGGGACGGGTGAAGGTAAGGCTTCGGGGAAGTGTTAGGGTTAGGGTTCGGGCTAGGGTTAGGGTTAGGGGACGGGGACGGTTTAGGGTCCAGGTGAGGGTACGACAACGTTTTAGGGGGAGCGTACGTGTGAGGGTGCGGGTTAGTTTTAGCGTATGGGTTAGGATTAGGGGACGGGTGAGCGTAAGGCTTCGGGGAAGGGTTAGGGTTAGGGTTCGGGCTAGGGTTAGGGTTAGGGGACGGGGACGGTTTAGGGTCCAGGTGAGGGTACCACAACGGTTTAGGGGGAGCGTACATGTGAGGGCGCGGGTTAGTGTGAGCGTACGTGTTAGGATTAGGGGACCGGTGAGGGTAAGGCTTCGGGGAAGGGTTAGCGTTAGGGTTCGAGCTAGGGTTAGGGTTAGGGGACGGGGACAGTTTAGGGTCCAGGTGAGGGTACGACTATGGTTCAGAGGGAGCGTACGTGTGAGGGCGCGGGATAGTGTGCGCATAAGGGTTAGGATTACGGGAAGAGTGAGGGTAAGGCTTCGGGGAAGGGTTAGGGTTAGGGTTCGGGCCAGGGTTAGGGGACGGGGACGGTTTAGGGTCCAGGTGAGTGTACGACAACGGTTTAGGGGGAGCGTACGTGTAAGGGAGTGGGTTAGTGTGAGCGTACGGGTTAGGATTAGGGGACGGGTGAGGGTAAGGCTTCGGGGAAGGGTTAGGGTTAGGGTTCGGGCTAGGGTTAGGGTTAGGGGACGGGGACGGTTTAGGCTCCAGGTGAGGGTACGACAACGGTTTAGGGGGAGTGTACGTGTTAGCGCCCGACTTAGTGTGAGCGTACGGGTTAGGATTAGGGGACGGGTGAGGGTAAGGTTTCGGGGAAGGGTTAGGGTTATAGTTCAGGCTAGGGTTAGGGTTAGGGTTAGGGGACGGGGATGGTTTCGGGTGCAGGTGAGGTTACGACAACGGTTAAGGTGGACCGTACATGTGAGGGCGTGGGTTAGTGTGAGCGTACGGGTTAGGATTAGGGGACGGGTGAGGGTAAGGCTTCGGGGAAGGGTTAGGGTTAGGGTTCGAGCTAGGGTTAGGGTTAGGGGACGGGGACAGTTTAGGGTCCAGGTGAGGGTACGACTACGGTTCAGGGGGAGCGTACGTGTGAGGGCGCGGGTTAGTGTGAGCGTACGGGTTAGGATTACGGGACGGATGAGGGTAAGTCTTCGGGGAAGGGTTAGGGTTACGGTTCGGGCCAGGGTTAGGGTTAGGGGACGGGGACGGTTTAGGTTCCAGGTGAGGGTACGACAACGTTGTAGGAGGAGCGTACGTGTGAGGGCACGGGTTAGTGTGAGCGTACGGGTTAGGATTAGGGGACGGATGAGGGTAAGGCTTCGGGGAAGGGTTAGGGTTAGGGTTCGGGCTAGGGTTACGGTTAGGGGACGGGGACGGTTTAGGGTCCAGGTGAGGGTACGACAACGGTTTAGGGGGAGCGTACGTGTGAGGGCGCGGGTTAGTGTGAGCGTACGGGTTAGGATTAGGGGACGGGTGAGGGTAAGGTTTCGGGGAAGGGTTAGGGTTAGGGTTCGGGCTAGGGTTAGGGTTAGGGGACGGGGACGGTTTAGGGTCCAGGTGAGGGTATGACAACGGTTTAGGGGGAGTGTACGTGTGAGGGCGCGGGTTAGTGTGAGCGTACGGGTTAGGATTAGGGGACGGGTGAGTGTAAGGCTTCGGGGAAGTGTTAGGGTTCGGGCTAGGGTTAGGGTTAGGGGACGGGGACGGTTTAGGGTCCAGGTGAGGGTACGACAACGGTTTAGGGGGAGCGTATGTGTGAGGGCCCGGGTTAGTGTGAGCATACGGGTTAGGATTAGGGAACGGTTGAGGGTAAGGCTTCGGGGAAGGGTTAGGGTTAGGGTTCGGGCTAGGGTTAGGGTTAGGGTACGGGGACGGTTTAGGGTCCAGGTGAGGGTACGACAACGGTTCAGGGGGAGCGTACGTGTGAGGGCGCGGGTTAGTGTGAGCGTACGGGTTAGGATTAGGGGACAGTTGAGGGTAAGGCTTCGGGGAAGTGTTAGGGGTAGGGTTCGGGCTAGGGTTAGGGGACGGGGACGGGGACAGTTTAGGGTCCAGGTGAGGGTACGACAACGGTTAAGGGGGAGCGTACGTGTGAGGGCGCGGGTTAGTGTGAGCGTACGGGTTAGGATTAGGGGACAGGTGAGGGTAAAGCTTTGGGGAAGGGTTAGGGTTAGGGTTCGGGCTAGGGTTAGGGTTAGGGGACGCGGACGGTATAGGGTCCAGGTGAGGGTACGACAACAGTTTAGGGAGAGAGTACGTGTGAGGGCCCGGGTTAGTGTGAGCATATGGGTTAGGATTAGGGGACGGGTGAGGGTAAGGCTTCGGGGAAGGGTTAGGGTTAGAGTTCAGGCTAGGGTTAGGGTTAGGGTTAGGGGACGGGGATGGTTTCGGGTGCAGGTGACGTTACGACAACGGTTAAGGGGGACCGTACGTGTGAGGGCGTGGGTTAGTGTGAGCGTACGGGTTAGGATTAGGGGACGGGTGAGGGTAAGGCTTCGGGGAAGGGTTAGGGATAGGGTTCGAGCTAGGTTTAGTGTTAGGGGACGGGGATAGTTTAGGGTCCAGGTGAGGGTACGACTACGGTTCAGGGGGAGCGTACGTGTGAGGGCGCGGGTTAGTGTGAGCGTACGGGTTAGGATTAGGGGACGGGTGAGGGTAAGGCTTCGGGGAAGGGTTAGGGTTAGGGTTCGGGCTAGGGTTAGGGTTAGGAGACAGGGACGGTTTAGGATCCAGGTGAGGGTATGACAACGGTTTAGGGGGAGCGTACGTGTGAGGGCGCGGTTTAGTGTGAGCTTACAGGTTAGGATTAGGGGACGGGTGAGTGTAAGGCTTCGGGGAAGGGTTAGGGTTCGGGCTAGGGTTAGGGTTTGGGGATGGGGACGGTTTAGGATCCAGGTGAGGGTACGACAACGATTTAGGGGGAGCGTACGTGTGAGGGCGCGGGTGAGTGTCAGCGTACGGGTTAGGATTAGGGGACGGGTGAGGGTCAGGCTTCGGGGAAGGGTTAGGGTTAGGGTTCGGGTTAGGATTAGGGGACGGGGACGGGGACGGTTTAGGGTCCAGGTGAGGGTACGACAACGGTTTAGGGCGAGCGTACATGTGAGGGCGCAGGTTAGTGTGAGCTTACGGGTTAGGATTAGAGGACGGGTGAGTGCAAGGCTTCGGGGAAGGGTTAGGGTTAGGGTTCGGGCTAGGGTTAGGGTTTGGGGATGGGGACGGTTTAGGATCCGGGTGAGGGTACGACAACGATTTAGGGGGAGCGTACGTGTGAGGGTGCGGGTTAGTGTGAGCGTACGGGTTAGCATTAGGGGACGGGTGAAGGTAAGGCTTCGGGGAAGTGTTAGGGTTAGGGTTCGGGCTAGGGTTAGGGTTAGGGGACGGGGACTGTTTAGGGTCTAGGTGAGGGTATGACAGTGGTTTAGGGGGAGCGTACGTGTGAGGACGCGGTTTATTGTGAGCGTACGGTTTAGGATTAGGGGACGGGTGAGGGGAAGGCTTCGGGGAAGGGTTAGGGTTAGGGTTCGGGCTAGGGTTAGGGTTAGGGGACGGGGACGGTTTAGGGTCCAGGTGAGGGTACGACAACGGTTTAGGGTCAGCGTACGAGTGACGGCGCGGGTTAGTGTGAGTGTACGGGTTAGGATTAGGGGCCGGGTGAGGGTAACGCTTCGGGGAAGGGTTAGGTTTAGGGTTCGGGCTAGGGTTAGGGTTAGGGGACGGGGACGGTTTACGGTCCAGGTGAGGGTATGACAACGGTTTCGGGGGAGCGTACATGTGAGGGCGCGGGTTAGTGTGAGCATACGGGTTAGGATTAGGGGACGGGTGACGGTAAGGCTTCGGGGAAGGGTTAGGGTTAGGGTTCGGGCTAGGGTTAGGGTTAGGGGACGGGGAGGGTTTACGGTCTAGGTGAGGGTACGACAACGGTTTAGGGGGAGCGTACGTGTGAGGGCGCGAGTTAGTGTGAGCATACGGGTTAGGATTAGGGGACGGGTGAGGGTAAGGCTTCGGGGAAGGGTTCGGGTTAGGGTTCGGGCCAGGGTTAGGGTTAGGGGATGGGGACGGTTTAGGGTCCAGCTGAGGGTACGACAACAATTTAGGGGGAGCGTATGTGTGAGGGCACGGGTTAGTGTGAGCATACGGGTTAGGATTAGGGGACATGTGAGGGTAAGGTTTTGGGGAAGGGTTAGGGGTAGGGTTCGGGTTAGGGTTAGGGTTAGGGGACGGGGACGGTTTAGGGTCCAGGTGAGGGTACGACAATGGTTTAGGGGGAGCGTACGTGTGAGGGCGCAGGTTAGTGTGAGTGTACGGGTTAGGTTTAGGTGACGGGTGAAGGTATGGCTTCGGGGAAGTGTTAGGGCTAGGGTTCGGGCTAGGGTTAGGGTTAGGGGATGGGGACGGTTTAGGGTCCAGGTTAGGGTACAACAACGGTTTAGGAATAGTGTACGTGTGAGGGCGCTGGTTAGTGGGAGCGTACGGGTTAGGATTAGGGGACGGGTGAGGGTCAGGCTTCGGGGAAGGGTTAGGGTTAGGGTTCGGGCTAGGGTTAGGGTTAGGGGACGGGGACGGTTTAGGGTCCAGGTGAGGGTACGACAAGGGTTTAGGGGGAGCGTACGTGTGAGAGCGCGGGTTAGTGTGAGCGTACGGGTTAGGATTAGGGGACGGGTGAGGGTAATTCTTCGGGGAAGGGTTAGGGTTAGGGTTCGGGCTAGGGTTAGGGTTAGGGGACGGGGACGGTTTAGGGTCCAGGTGAGGGTACGACAACGGTTTAGGGGGAGCGTACGTGTGAGGGCGCGGGTGAGTGAGAGCGTACGGGTTAGGATTAGGGGACGGGTGAGTGTAAGGCTTCGTGGAAGTGTTAGGGTGAGGGTTCCAGCTAGGGTTAGGGTTAGGGTTAGGGGACGGTTTAGGGTCCAGGTGAGGGTACGACAACGGTTTAGGGAGAGCGTACGTGTGAGGGCCCGGGTAAGTGTGAGCGTACAGGTGAGGATTAGGGGACGGGTGAGTGTAAGGTTTCGGGGAAGGGTTAGGGTTAGGGTTCGGGCTAGGGTTAGGGTTAGGGGACTGGGACGGTTTAGGGTCCAGGTGAGGGTACGACAATGGTTTAGGGGGAGCGTATGTGTGAGGGCGCGGGTTAGTGTGAGCGTACGGGTTAGGATTATGGGAAGGGTGAGTGTTAGGCTTCGGGGAAGTGTTAGGGTTAGGGTTCGGGCTAGGGTTAGGGTTAGGGGACGGGGACGGTTTAGGGTCCAGGTGAGGGTACGACAACGTTTTAGGGGGAGCGTAGGTTTGAGGGCGCGGGTTAGTGTGAGCGTACGGGTTAGGATTAGGGGACGGGTGAGGGGAAGGCTTCGGGGAAGGGTTAGGGTTCGGGCTAGGGTTAGGGTTAGGGGACGGGGACGGTTTAGGTTCCAGGTGAGGGTACGACAACGCTTTAGGTGGAGCGTACGTGTGAGGGCCTGGGTTAGTGTGAGCATAAGGTTTAGGATTAGGGGACGGGTGAGGGTAAGGCTTCCGGGAAGGGTTTGGGTTAGGGTTCGGGCTAGGGTTAGGGTGAGGGGACGGGGAAGGTTTAGGGTCCAGGTGAGGGTACGACAACAGTTTAGGGGGAGCATACATGTGAGGGGGCAGGTTAGTGTGAGCGTACGGGTTAGGATTAGGGGACGGGTGAGGGTCAGGCTTCGGGGAAGGGTTAGGGTTAGGGTTTGGGCTAGGGTTAGGGTTAGGGGACGGGGACGGTTTAGGGTCCAGGTGAGGGTACGACAACGCTTTAGGGGGAGCGTACGTGTGAGGGCGCGGGTGAGTGTCAGCGTACGGGTTAGGATAAGGGGACGGGTGAGGGTCAGGCTTCGGGGAAGGGTTAGGGTTAGGGTTTCGGCTAGGGTTAGGGTTAGGGGACGGGGACGGTTTAGGGTCCAGGTGAGGGTACGACAACGCTTTAGGGGGAGCGTACGTGTGAGGGCGCGGGTGAGTGTTAGCGTACGGGTTAGGATTAGGGGACGGGTGAGGGTCAGGCTTCGGGGAAGGGTTAGGGTTAGGGTTCGGGCTAGGGTTAGGGTTAGGGGACGGGGAGGGTTTAGGGTCCAGGTGAGGGTACGACAACGCTTTAGGGGGAGCGTACGTGTGAGGGCGCGGGTGAGTGTCAGCGTACGGGTTAGGATTAGGGGACGGTTGAGGGTCAGGCTTCGGGGAAGTGTTAGGGTTAGTGTTCGGGCTAGGGTTAGGGTTAGGGGACGGGGACGGTTTAGGGTCCAGGTGAGGGTACGACAACGCTTTAGGGGGAGCGTACGTGTGAGGGTGCGGGTGAGTGTCAGCGTACGGGTTAGGATTAGGGGACGGGTGAGGGTCAGGCTTCGGGAAAGGGTTAGGGTTAGGGTTTGGGCTAGGGTTAGGGTTAGGGGACGGGGACGGTTTAGGGTCCAGGTGAGGGTACGACAACGCTTTAGGGGGAGCGTACGTGTGAGGGCGCGGGTGAGTGTCAGCGTACGGGTTAGGATTAGGGGACGGGTGAGGGTCAGGCTTCGGGGAAGGGTTAGGGTTAGGTTTCGGGCTAGGGTTAGGGTTAGGGGACGGGGACGGTTTAGGTTCCAGGTGAGGGTACGACAACGCTTTAGGGGGAGCGTACGTGTGAGGGCGCTGGTTAGTGTGAGCGTATGGGTTAGGATTAGGGGACGGGTGAGGGTAAGGCTTCGGGGAAGGGTTAGGGTTAGGGTTCGGGCTAGGGTTAGGGTTAGGGGACGGGGACGGTTTAGGGTCCAGGTGAGGGTACGACAACGCTTTAGGGGGAGCGTACGTGTGAGGGCGCGGGTTAGTGTGAGCGTACGGGTTAGGATTAGGTGTCGGGTGAGGGTAAGGATTCGGGGAAGGGTTAGGGTTAGGGTTCGGGCTAGGGATAGGGATAGGGGACGGGGACGGTTTAGCGTCCAGATGAGGGTATGACAACGGTTTAGGGGGAGCGTACGTGTGAGGGCCTGGGTTAGTGTGAGCATAAGGTTTAGGATTAGGGGACGAGTGAGGGTCAGGCTTCCGGGAAGGGTTTGGGTTAGGGTTCGGGCTAGGGTTAGGGTTAGGGGACAGGGAAGGTTTAGGGTCCAGGTGAGGGTACAACAACAGTTTAGGGGGAGCATACATGTGAGGGGGCAGGGTAGTGTGAGCGTAAGGGTTAGGATTAGGGGACGGGTGAGGGTCAGGCTTCGGGGAAGGGTTAGGGTTAGGGTTCGGGCTAGGGTTAGGGTTAGGGGATGGGGACGGTTTAGGTCCAGGTGAGGGTACGACAACGCTTTAGGGGGAGCGTACGTGTGAGGGCGCGGGTGAGTTTCAGCGTACGGTTTAGGATTAGGGGACGGGTGAGGGTCAGGCTTCGGGGAAGGGTTAGGGTTAGGGTTCGGGCTAGGGTTAGGGTTTGGGGATGGGGACGGTTTAAGGTCCAGGTGAGGGTACGACAACGCTTTAGGGGGAGCGTACGTGTGAGGGCGCGGGTGAGTGTCAGCGTACGGGTTAGGATTAGGGGACGGGTGAGGGTCAGGCTTCGGGGAAGGGTTAGGGTTAGGGTTCGGGCTAGGGTTAGGGTTAGGGGAGAGGGACGGTTTAGGGTCCAGGTGAGGGGACGACAACGCTTTAGGGGGAGCGTACGTGTGAGGGCGCGGGTGAGTTTCAGCGTACGGTTTAGGATTAGGGGACGGGTGAGGGTCAGGCTTCGGGGAAGGGTTAGGGTTAGGGTTCGGGCTAGGGTTAGGGTTAGGGGACGGGGACGGTTTAGGGTCCAGGTGAGGGTACGTCAACGCTTTAGGGGGAGCGTACGTGTGAGGGCGCTGGTGAGTGTTAGCGTACGGGTTAGGATTAGGGGACGGGTGAGGGTAAGGCTTCGGGGAAGGGTTAGGGTTAGGGTTCGGCCTAGGGTTAGGGTTAGGGGATGGGGACGGTTTAGGATCCAGGTGAGTGTACGACAACGGTTTAGGGGGAGCGTACGTGTGAGGGCACGGGTTAGTGTGAGCGTACGGCTTAGGATTAGAGGACGGGTGAGGGTAAGGCTTCGGGGAACGGTTAGGGTTAGGGTTCAGGCTGGGTTTAGGGCCAGGGGACGGGGACGGTTTAGGGTCCAGATGAGGGTACGACAACGGTTTAGGGGGAGCGTACGTGTGAGGGCGCGGGTTAGTGTGAGCGTACGGGTTAGGATTAGGAGACGGGTGAGGGTAAGGCTTCGGGGAAGTGTTAGGGTTAGGGTTCGGGCTAGGGTTAGGGTTAGGGGATGGGGACGGTTTAGGGTCCAGGTGAGCGTACGAGAACGGTTTAGGGTGAGCGTACGTGTGAGGTCGTGGGTTAGTGTGAGCGTACGGTTTAGGATTAGGGGACGAGTGAGGGTAAGATTTCGGAGAAGGGTTAGGGTTAGGGTTCGGGCTAGGGTTAGGGTTAGGGGATGGGGACAGTTTAGGGTCCAGGTGAGGGTACGACAACGGTTTAGGGGGAGCGTACGTGTGAGGGCGCGGGTTAGTGTGAGTGTACGGGTTAGGATTAGGGGACGGGTGAGGGTAAGGCTTCGGGGAAGGGTTAGGTTTAGGGTTCGGCATAGGGTTAGGGTTAGGGGACGGGGACGGTTTAGGGTCCAGGTGAGGGTACGACAACGGTTTAGGGGGAGCGTACATGTGAGGGCGCGGGTTAGTGTTAGCATACGGGTTAGGATTAGGGGACCGGTGAGGGTAAGGCTTCGGGGAAGGGTTAGGGTTAGTGTTCGGGTAGGTTTGGCTTAGGGGACGGGGACGGTTTACGGTCCAGGTGAGGGTACGACAACGGTTTAGGGGGAGCGTACGTGTGAGGGCCCGGGTTAGTGTGAGCATACGGGTTAGGATTAGGGGACGGGTGAGCGTAAGGCTTTGGGGAAGTGTTAGGGTTAGGGTTCGGGCTAGGGTTAGTGTTAGGGTTAGGGGACGGTATAGGGTCAAGGTGAGGGTACGACAATGGTTTAGGGGGAGCGTACGTGTGAGGGCACGGGTTAGTGTGAGCGTACGGGTTAGGATTAGGGGACGGGTGAGGATAAGGCTTCGGGGAAGGGTTAGGGATAGGGTTCGGTCTAGGGTTACGGTTAGGGGACGGGGACGGTTTAGGGTCCAGGTGAGGGTAGTACAACGGTTTAGTGGGAGCGTACATGTGAGGGCGCGGGTTAGTGTGAGCGTACGGGTTAGGATTAGGGGACGGGTGAGGTTAAGGCTTCGGGCAAGGGTTAAGGTTATCGTTCCGGCTAGGGTTAGGGTTAGGGGACGGAGACGGTTTACGCTCCAGTGAGGGTACGACAACGGTTCAGGGTGAGCGTACGTGTGAGGGCGCGGGTTAGTGTGAGCGTACAGTTTAGGATTAGGGGACGGGTGAGGGTAAAGCTTCGGGGAAGAGTTAGGGTTAGGGTTTAGGCTAGGGTTAGGGTTAGGGGATGGGGACGGTTTAGGGTCCAGGTGAGGGTACGACAACGGTTTAGGGGGAGCGTACGTGTGAGGGCGCGGGTTAGTGTGAGCGTACGGGTTAGGATTAGGGGACGGGTGAGGGTAAGGCTTCGGAGAAGGGTAGGGTTACGGTTCAGGCTAGGGTTAGGGTTAGGGAACGGGGACGGTTTAGGGTCCAGGTGAGGGTACGAAAACGGTTTAGGGGGAGCGTACGTGTGAGGGCGCGGGTTAGTGTGAGCGTATGGGTTAGGATTAGGGGACGGGTGAGGGTAAGGCTTCGGGGAAGTGTTAGGGTTAGGGTTCGGGCTAGGGTTAGGGTTAGGGGACGGGGATGGTTTAGGGTCCAGCTGAAGGTATGACAACGGTTTAGGGGGAGCGTACGTGTGAGGGCACGGGTTAGTGTGAGCGTACGGGTTAGGATTAGGGGACGGGTGAGTGTAAGGCTTCGGGGAAGGGTTAGGGTTAGGGTTCGGGCTAGGGTTAGGGTTAGGGGACGGGGATGGTTTAGGGTCCAAGTGAGGGTATGACAATGGTTTAGGGGGAGCGTACGTGTGAGGGCGCGGTTTATTGTGAGCGTACGGGTTAGGATTAGGGGACGGGTGAGTGTAAGGCTTTGTGGAAGGCTTAGGGTTAGGGTTCGGGCTAGGGTTAGGGGACGGGGACGGTTTACGGTCCAGGTGAGGGTACGACAACGGTTTAGGGGGAGCGTACGTGTGAGGGCGCGGGTTAGTGTGAGCGTACGGTCTAGAATTAGGGGACGGGTGAGCGTAAGGTTTCGGGGAAGGGTTAGGGTTAGGGTCGGGCTAGGGTTAGGGTTAGGGGACGGGGATGGTTTAGGGTCCAGGTGAGGGTACGACAACGGTGTATGGGGAGCGTACGTGTGAGGGCGCAGGTTAGTGTGAGCGTATGGGTTAGGATTAGGGGACGGGTGAGGGTAAGGCTTCGGGGAAGGGTTAGGGTTAGGTTTCGGGCTAGGGTTAGGGTTAGGGGACGGGGACGGTTTAGGGTCCAGGTGAGGGTACGACAACGGTTTAGGGGGAGCGTACGTGTGAGCGCACGGATTAGTGTGAGCGTACGGGTTAGTATTAGGGGACGGGTGAGGGTAAGGGCTTCGGGGAAAGGTTAGGGTTAGGGTTCGGGCTAGGGTTAGGGTTCGGGCTAGGGTTAGGGTTAGGGGACGGGGACGGTTTAGGGTCCAGGTGAGGGTACGACAACAGTTTAGGGGGAACGTACGTGTGAGGGCCCGGGTTAGTGTGAGAGTACGGGTTAGGATTAGGCGACGGGTTAGGGTAAGGCTTCGGGGAAGGGTTAGGGTTAGAGTTCAGGCTAGGGTTAGGGCTAGGGTTAGGGGACGGGGACGGTTTTGGGTCCAGGTGAGGTTACGACAACGGTTAAGTGGGACCGTACGTGTGAGGGCGTGGGTTAGTGTGAGCGTACGGGTTAGGATTAGGGGACGGGTGAGGGTAAGGCTTCGGGGAAGGGTTAGGGTTAGGGTTCAGGCTAGGGTTAGGGTTAGGGGACGGGGACGGTTTAGGGTCCAGGTGAGGGTACGACAACGGTTTAGGGGGAGCGTACGTGTGAGGGCGCGGGTTAGTGTGAGCGTACGGGTTAGGATTAGGGGACGGGTGAGGGTAAGGCATCGGGTAAGGGTTAGGTTTAGGGTTCAGGCTAGGGTTAGGGTTAGGGGACGGGGACGGTTTAGGGTCCAAGTGAGGGTACGACAACGGTTTAGGGGGAGCGTACATGTGAGGGCGCGAGTTAGTGTGAGCGTACGGGTTAGGATTAGGGGACGGGGGAGGGTAAGGCTTCGGGGAAGAGTCAGGGTTAGGGTTCGGGCTAGGGTAAGGCTTAGGAGACGGGGACGGTTTAGGGTCCAGCTGAGGGTATGACAACGTTTTAGGGGGAGCTTACGTGTGAGGGCACGGGTTAGTGTGAGTGTACGGGTGAGGATTAGGGGACGGGTGAGGGTAAGGCTTTGGGGAAGGGTTAGTGTTAGGGTTCGGGCTAGGGTTAGGGTTAGGGGAAAGTGACGGTTTAGGGTCGAGGTGAGGGTACCACAACGGTTTAGGGGGAGCGTACATTTGAGGGCGCAGGTTAGTGTGGGAGTACGGGTTAGGATTAGGGGACGGGTGAGGTTAAGGCTTCAGGGAACGGTTAGGGTTAGGGTTCTGGCTAGGGTTAGGGTTAGGGGATGGGGACAGTTTAGGGTCCAGGTGAGGGTACGACAGCAGTTTAGGGGGAGCGTACATGTGAGGGCGCGGGTTAGTGTGAGCGTACGGGTTAGGATTAGGGGACGGGAGAGGGTAAGGCTTCGGGGAAGGGTTAGGGTTAGGGTTCGGGCTAGGTTTAGGGTTAGGGGACGTGGACGGTTTAGGCTCCAGGTGAGTGTACGACAACGGTTTAGGGGGAGCGTACGTGTGAGGGCGTGGGTTATTGTGAGCGTAGGGGTTAGGATTAGGGGACGGGTAAGTGTAAGGCTTCGGGGAAGTTTTAGGTTTAGGGTTCGGGCTAGGGTTACGGTTAGGGCTCGGGGACGGTTTAGGGTCCAGGTGAGGGTACGACAACGGTTTAGGGGGAGCGTACGTGTGAGGGCGCGGGTTAGTGTGAGCGTACGGGTTAGGATTAGGGGACGGGTGAGGGTAAGGCTTCGGGGAAGTGTTAGGGTTAGGGTTCGGGCTAGGGTTAGTGTTAGGGTTAGGGGATAGTATAGGGTCAAGGTGAGGGTACGACAATGGTTTAGGGGGAGCGTACGTGTGAGGGCACGGGTTAGTGTGAGCGTACGGGTTAGGATTAGGGGACGGGTGAGGGTAAGGCTTCGGGGAAGGGTTAGGGATAGGGTTCGGTCTAGGGTTACGGTTAGGGGACGGGGACGGTTTAGGGTCCAGGTGAGGGTACTACAACGGTTTAGTGGGAGCGTACGTGTGAGGGCGCGGATTAGTGTGAGCGTACGGGTTAGGATTAGGGGACGGGTGAGGTTAAGGCTTAGGGCAAGGGTTAAGGTTATCGTTCGGGCTAGGGTTAGGGTTAGGGGACGGAGACGGTTTACGGTCCAGTGAGGGTACGACAACGGTTTAGGGTGAGCGTACGTGTGAGGGCACGGGTTAGTGTGAGCGTACGGGTTAGGATTAGGGACGGTTGAGGGTAAGGCTTCAGGGAAGGGTTAGGGTTAGGGTTCGGTCTAGGGTTAGGGTTAGGGGACGGGGACGGTTTAGGGTCCAGGTGAGGGTACAACAACGGTTTAGGGGAGCGTACGTGTGAGGGCGCGGGTTAGTGTGAGCATACGGGTTAGGATTAGGGGACGGGGAGTGTAAGGCTTCGGGCAAGGGTTAGTGTTAGGGTTCGGGCTAGGGTTAGGGTTAGGGGACGGGGACGGTTTAGGGTCCAGGTGAGGGTACGACAACGGTTTAGGGGGAGCTTTCATGTGAGGGCGCGGGTTAGTGTGAGCGTACAGTTTAGGATTAGGGGACGGGTGAGGGTAAAGCTTCGGGGAAGAGTTAGGGTTAGGGTTCAGGCTAGGGTTAGGGTTAGGGGATGGGGACGGTTTAGGGTCCAGGTGAGGGTACGACAACGGTTTAGGGGGAGCGTACGTGTGAGAGCGCGGGTTAGTGTGAGCGTACGGGTTAGGATTAGGGGACGGGTGAGCATAAGGCTTCGGAGAAGGGTAGGGTTACGGTTCAGGCTAGGGTTAGGGTTAGGGAACGGGGACGGTTTAGGGTCCAGGTGAGGGTACGAAAACGGTTTAGGGGGAGCATACGTGTGAGGGCGCGGGTTAGTGTGAGCGTATGGGTTAGGATTAGGGGACGGGTGAAGGTAAGGCTTCGGGGAAGTGTTAGGGTTAGGGTTCGGGCTAGGGTTAGGGTTAGGGGACGGGGACGGTTTAGGGTCCAGGTGAGGGTACGACAACGTTTTAGGGGGAGCGTACGTGTGAGGGTGCGGGTTAGTTTTAGCGTATGGGTTAGGATTAGGGGACGGGTGAGCGTAAGGCTTCGGGGAAGGGTTAGGGTTAGGGTTCGGGCTAGGGTTAGGGTTAGGGGACGGGGACGGTTTAGGGTCCAGGTGAGGGTACCACAACGGTTTAGGGGGAGCGTACATGTGAGGGCGCGGGTTAGTGTGAGCGTACGTGTTAGGATTAGGGGACCGGTGAGGGTAAGGCTTCGGGGAAGGGTTAGCGTTAGGGTTCGAGCTAGGGTTAGGGTTAGGGGACGGGGACAGTTTAGGGTCCAGGTGAGGGTACGACTATGGTTCAGAGGGAGCGTACGTGTGAGGGCGCGGGATAGTGTGCGCATAAGGGTTAGGATTACGGGAAGAGTGAGGGTAAGGCTTCGGGGAAGGGTTAGGGTTAGGGTTCGGGCCAGGGTTAGGGGACGGGGACGGTTTAGGGTCCAGGTGAGTGTACGACAACGGTTTAGGGGGAGCGTACGTGTAAGGGAGTGGGTTAGTCTGAGCGTACGGGTTAGGATTAGGGGACGGGTGAGGGTAAGGCTTCGGGGAAGGGTTAGGGTTAGGGTTCGGGCTAGGGTTAGGGTTAGGGGACGGGGACGGTTTAGGCTCCAGGTGAGGGTACGACAACGGTTTAGGGGGAGTGTACGTGTTAGCGCCCGACTTAGTGTGAGCGTACGGGTTAGGATTAGGGGACGGGTGAGGGTAAGGTTTCGGGGAAGGGTTAGGGTTATAGTTCAGGCTAGGGTTAGGGTTAGGGTTAGGGGACGGGGATGGTTTCGGGTGCAGGTGAGGTTACGACAACGGTTAAGGTGGACCGTACATGTGAGGGCGTGGGTTAGTGTGAGCGTACGGGTTAGGATTAGGGGACGGGTGAGGGTAAGGCTTCGGGGAAGGGTTAGGGTTAGGGTTCGAGCTAGGGTTAGGGTTAGGGGACGGGGACAGTTTAGGGTCCAGGTGAGGGTACGACTACGGTTCAGGGGGAGCGTACGTGTGAGGGCGCGGGTTAGTGTGAGCGTACGGGTTAGGATTACGGGACGGATGAGGGTAAGTCTTCGGGGAAGGGTTAGGGTTACGGTTCGGGCCAGGGTTAGGGTTAGGGGACGGGGACGGTTTAGGTTCCAGGTGAGGGTACGACAACGTTGTAGGAGGAGCGTACGTGTGAGGGCACGGGTTAGTGTGAGCGTACGGGTTAGGATTAGGGGACGGATGAGGGTAAGGCTTCGGGGAAGGGTTAGGGTTAGGGTTCGGGCTAGGGTTACGGTTAGGGGACGGGGACGGTTTAGGGTCCAGGTGAGGGTACGACAACGGTTTAGGGGGAGCGTACGTGTGAGGGCGCGGGTTAGTGTGAGCGTACGGGTTAGGATTAGGGGACGGGTGAGGGTAAGGTTTCGGGGAAGGGTTAGGGTTAGGGTTCGGGCTAGGGTTAGGGTTAGGGGACGGGGACGGTTTAGGGTCCAGGTGAGGGTATGACAACGGTTTAGGGGGAGTGTACGTGTGAGGGCGCGGGTTAGTGTGAGCGTACGGGTTAGGATTAGGGGACGGGTGAGTGTAAGGCTTCGGGGAAGTGTTAGGGTTCGGGCTAGGGTTAGGGTTAGGGGACGGGGACGGTTTAGGGTCCAGGTGAGGGTACGACAACGGTTTAGGGGGAGCGTATGTGTGAGGGCCCGGGTTAGTGTGAGCATACGGGTTAGGATTAGGGAACGGTTGAGGGTAAGGCTTCGGGGAAGGGTTAGGGTTAGGGTTCGGGCTAGGGTTAGGGTTAGGGTACGGGGACGGTTTAGGGTCCAGGTGAGGGTACGACAACGGTTCAGGGGGAGCGTACGTGTGAGGGCGCGGGTTAGTGTGAGCGTACGGGTTAGGATTAGGGGACAGTTGAGGGTAAGGCTTCGGGGAAGTGTTAGGGGTAGGGTTCGGGCTAGGGTTAGGGGACGGGGACGGGGACAGTTTAGGGTCCAGGTGAGGGTACGACAACGGTTAAGGGGGAGCGTACGTGTGAGGGCGCGGGTTAGTGTGAGCGTACGGGTTAGGATTAGGGGACAGGTGAGGGTAAAGCTTCGGGGAAGGGTTAGGGTTAGGGTTCGGGCTAGGGTTAGGGTTAGGGGACGCGGACGGTATAGGGTCCAGGTGAGGGTACGACAACAGTTTAGGGAGAGAGTACGTGTGAGGGCCCGGGTTAGTGTGAGCGTATGGGTTAGGATTAGGGGACGGGTGAGGGTAAGGCTTCGGGGAAGGGTTAGGGTTAGAGTTCAGGCTAGGGTTAGGGTTAGGGTTAGGGGACGGGGATGGTTTCGGGTGCAGGTGACGTTACGACAACGGTTAAGGGGGACCGTACGTGTGAGGGCGTGGGTTAGTGTGAGCGTACGGGTTAGGATTAGGGGACGGGTGAGGGTAAGGCTTCGGGGAAGGGTTAGGGATAGGGTTCGAGCTAGGTTTAGTGTTAGGGGACGGGGATAGTTTAGGGTCCAGGTGAGGGTACGACTACGGTTCAGGGGGAGCGTACGTGTGAGGGCGCGGGTTAGTGTGAGCGTACGGGTTAGGATTAGGGGACGGGTGAGGGTAAGGCTTCGGGGAAGGGTTAGGGTTAGGGTTCGGGCTAGGGTTAGGGTTAGGAGACAGGGACGGTTTAGGATCCAGGTGAGGGTATCACAACGGTTTAGGGGGAGCGTACGTGTGAGGGCGCGGTTTAGTGTGAGCTTACAGGTTAGGATTAGGGGACGGGTGAGTGTAAGGCTTCGGGGAAGGGTTAGGGTTCGGGCTAGGGTTAGGGTTTGGGGATGGGGACGGTTTAGGATCCAGGTGAGGGTACGACAACGATTTAGGGGGAGCGTACGTGTGAGGGCGCGGGTGAGTGTCAGCGTACGGGTTAGGATTAGGGGACGGGTGAGGGTCAGGCTTCGGGGAAGGGTTAGGGTTAGGGTTCGGGCTAGGATTAGGGGACGGGGACGGGGACGGTTTAGGGTCCAGGTGAGGGTACGACAACGGTTTAGGGCGAGCGTACATGTGAGGGCGCAGGTTAGTGTGAGCTTACGGGTTAGGATTAGAGGACGGGTGAGTGCAAGGCTTCGGGGAAGGGTTAGGGTTAGGGTTCGGGCTAGGGTTAGGGTTTGGGGATGGGGACGGTTTAGGATCCGGGTGAGGGTACGACAACGATTTAGGGGGAGCGTACGTGTGAGGGTGCGGGTTAGTGTGAGCGTACGGGTTAGCATTAGGGGACGGGTGAAGGTAAGGCTTCGGGGAAGTGTTAGGGTTAGGGTTCGGGCTAGGGTTAGGGTTAGGGGACGGGGACTGTTTAGGGTCTAGGTGAGGGTATGACAGTGGTTTAGGGGGAGCGTACGTGTGAGGACGCGGTTTATTGTGAGCGTACGGTTTAGGATTAGGGGACGGGTGAGGGGAAGGCTTCGGGGAAGGGTTAGGGTTAGGGTTCGGGCTAGGGTTAGGGTTAGGGGACGGGGACGGTTTAGGGTCCAGGTGAGGGTACGACAACGGTTTAGGGTCAGCGTACGAGTGACGGCGCGGGTTAGTGTGAGTGTATGGGTTAGGATTAGGGGCCGGGTGAGGGTAACGCTTCGGGGAAGGGTTAGGTTTAGGGTTCGGGCTAGGGTTAGGGTTAGGGGACGGGGACGGTTTACGGTCCAGGTGAGGGTATGACAACGGTTTCGGGGGAGCGTACATGTGAGGGCGCGGGTTAGTGTGAGCATACGGGTTAGGATTAGGGGACGGGTGACGGTAAGGTTTCGGGGAAGGGTTAGGGTTAGGGTTCGGGCTAGGGTTAGGGTTAGGGGACGGGGAGGGTTTACGGTCTAGGTGAGGGTACGACAACGGTTTAGGGGGAGCGTACGTGTGAGGGCGCGAGTTAGTGTGAGCATACGGGTTAGGATTAGGGGACGGGTGAGGGTAAGGCTTCGGGGAAGGGTTCGGGTTAGGGTTCGGGCCAGGGTTAGGGTTAGGGGATGGGGACGGTTTAGGGTCCAGCTGAGGGTACGACAACAATTTAGGGGGAGCGTATGTGTGAGGGCACGGGTTAGTGTGAGCATACGGGTTAGGATTAGGGGACATGTGAGGGTAAGGCTTTGGGGAAGGGTTAGGGGTAGGGTTCGGGTTAGGGTTAGGGTTAGGGGACGGGGACGGTTTAGGGTCCAGGTGAGGGTACGACAATGGTTTAGGGGGAGCGTACGTGTGAGGGCGCAGGTTAGTGTGAGTGTACGGGTTAGGTTTAGGTGACGGGTGAAGGTATGGCTTCGGGGAAGTGTTAGGGCTAGGGTTCGGGCTAGGGTTAGGGTTAGGGGATGGGGACGGTTTAGGGTCCAGGTTAGGGTACAACAACGGTTTAGGAATAGTGTACGTGTGAGGGCGCTGGTTAGTGGGAGCGTACGGGTTAGGATTAGGGGACGGGTGAGGGTCAGGCTTCGGGGAAGGGTTAGGGTTAGGGTTCGGGCTAGGGTTAGGGTTAGGGGACGGGGACGGTTTAGGGTCCAGGTGAGGGTACGACAAGGGTTTAGGGGGAGCGTACGTGTGAGAGCGCGGGTTAGTGTGAGCGTACGGGTTAGGATTAGGGGACGGGTGAGGGTAATTCTTCGGGGAAGGGTTAGGGTTAGGGTTCGGGCTAGGGTTAGGGTTAGGGGACGGGGACGGTTTAGGGTCCAGGTGAGGGTATGACAACGGTTTAGGGGGAGCGTACGTGTGAGGGCGCGGGTGAGTGAGAGCGTACGGGTTAGGATTAGGGGACGGGTGAGTGTAAGGCTTCGTGGAAGTGTTAGGGTGAGGGTTCCAGCTAGGGTTAGGGTTAGGGTTAGGGGACGGTTTAGGGTCCAGGTGAGGGTACGACAACGGTTTAGGGAGAGCGTACGTGTGAGGGCCCGGGTAAGTGTGAGCGTACAGGTGAGGATTAGGGGACGGGTGAGTGTAAGGTTTCGGGGAAGAGTTAGGGTTAGGGTTCGGGCTAGGGTTAGGGTTAGGGGACGGGGACGGTTTAGGGTCCAGGTGAGGGTACGACAACGTTTTAGGGGGAGCGTAGGTTTGAGGGCGCGGGTTAGTGTGAGCGTACGGGTTAGGATTAGGGGACGGGTGAGGGGAAGGCTTCGGGGAAGGGTTAGGGTTCGGGCTAGGGTTAGGGTTAGGGGACGGGGACGGTTTAGGTTCCAGGTGAGGGTACGACAACGCTTTAGGTGGAGCGTACGTGTGAGGGCCTGGGTTAGTGTGAGCATAAGGTTTAGGATTAGGGGACGGGTGAGGGTAAGGCTTCCGGGAAGGGTTTGGGTTAGGGTTCGGGCTAGGGTTAGGGTGAGGGGACGGGGAAGGTTTAGGGTCCAGGTGAGGGTACGACAACAGTTTAGGGGGAGCATACATGTGAGGGGGCAGGTTAGTGTGAGCGTACGGGTTAGGATTAGGGGACGGGTGAGGGTCAGGCTTCGGGGAAGGGTTAGGGTTAGGGTTCGGGCTAGGGTTAGGGTTAGGGGACGGGGACGGTTTAGGGTCCAGGTGAGGGTACGACAACGCTTTAGGGGGAGCGTACGTGTGAGGGCACGGGTGAGTTTCAGCGTACGGGTTAGGATTAGGGGACGGGTGAGGGTCAGGCTTCGGGGAAGGGTCAGGGTTAGGGTTCGGGCTAGGGTTAGGGTTAGGGGACGGGGACGGTTTAGGGTCCAGGTGAGGGTACGACAACGCTTTAGGGGGAGCGTACGTGTGAGGGCGCGGGTGAGTGTCAGCGTACGGTTTAGGATTAGGGGACGGGTGAGGGTCAGGCTTCGGGGAAGGGTTAGGGTTAGGGTTTGGGCTAGGGTTAGGGTTAGGGGACGGGGACGGTTTAGGGTCCAGGTGAGGGTACGCCAAAGCTTTAGGGGGAGCGTACGTGTGAGGGCGCGGGTGAGTGTCAGCGTACGGGTTAGGATAAGGGGACGGGTGAGGGTCAGGCTTCGGGGAAGGGTTAGGGTTAGGGTTTCGGCTAGGGTTAGGGTTAGGGGACGGGGACGGTTTAGGGTCCAGGTGAGGGTACGACAACGCTTTAGGGGGAGCGTACGTGTGAGGGCGCGGGTGAGTGTCAGCGTACGGGTTAGGATGAGGGGACGGGTGAGGGTCAGGCTTCGGGGAAGGGTTAGGGTTAGGGTTCGGGCTAGGGTTAGGGTTAGGGGACGGGGACGGTTTAGGGTCCAGGTGAGGGTACGACAACGCTTTAGGGGGAGCGTACGTGTGAGGGCGCGGGTGAGTGTTAGCGTACGGGTTAGGATTAGGGGACGGGTGAGGGTCAGGCTTCGGGGAAGGGTTAGGGTTAGGGTTCGGGCTAGGGTTAGGGTTAGGGGACGGGGACGGTTTAGGGTCCAGGTGAGGGTACGACAACGCTTTAGGGGGAGCGTACGTGTGAGGGCGCGGGTGAGTGTCAGCGTACGGGTTAGGATTAGGGGACGGTTGAGGGTCAGGCTTCGGGGAAGTGTTAGGGTTAGGGTTCGGGCTAGGGTTAGGGTTAGGGGACGGGGACGGTTTAGGGTCCAGGTGAGGGTACGACAACGCTTTAGGGGGAGCGTACGTGTGAGGGTGCGGGTGAGTGTCAGCGTACGGGTTAGGATTAGGGGACGGGTGAGGGTCAGGCTTCCGGAAAGGGTTAGGGTTAGGGTTTGGGCTAGGGTTAGGGTTAGGGGACGGGGACGGTTTAGGGTCCAGGTGAGGGTACGACAACGCTTTAGGGGGAGCGTACGTGTGAGGGCACGGGTGAGTGTCAGCGTACGGGTTAGGATTAGGGGACGGGTGAGGTTCAGGCTTCGGGGAAGGGTTAGGGTTAGGTTTCGGGCTAGGGTTAGGGTTAGGGGACGGGGACGGTTTAGGTTCCAGGTGAGGGTACGACAACGCTTTAGGGGGAGCGTACGTGTGAGGGCGCTGGTTAGTGTGAGCGTATGGGTTAGGATTAGGGGACGGGTGAGGGTAAGGCTTCGGGGAAGGGTTAGGGTTAGGGTTCGGGCTAGGGTTAGGGTTAGGGGACGGGGACGGTTTAGGGTCCAGGTGAGGGTACGACAACGCTTTAGGGGGAGCGTACGTGTGAGGGCGCGGGTTAGTGTGAGCGTACGGGTTAGGATTAGGTGTCGGGTGAGGGTAAGGATTCGGGGAAGGGTTAGGGTTAGGGTTCGGGCTAGGGATAGGGATAGGGGACGGGGACGGTTTAGCGTCCAGATGAGGGTATGACAACGGTTTAGGGGGAGCGTACGTGTGAGGGCCTGGGTTAGTGTGAGCATAAGGTTTAGGATTAGGGGACGAGTGAGGGTCAGGCTTCCGGGAAGGGTTTGGGTTAGGATTCGGGCTAGGGTTAGGGTTAGGGGACAGGGAAGGTTTAGGGTCCAGGTGAGGGTACAACAACAGTTTAGGGGGAGCATACATGTGAGGGGGCAGGGTAGTTTGAGCGTAAGGGTTAGGATTAGGGGACGGGTGAGGGTCAGGCTTCGGGGAAGGGTTAGGGTTAGGGTTCGGGCTAGGGTTAGGGTTAGGGGATGGGGACGGTTTAGGTCCAGGTGAGGGTACGACAACGCTTTAGGGGGAGCGTACGTGTGAGGGCGCGGGTGAGTTTCAGCGTACGGTTTAGGATTAGGGGACGGGTGAGGGTCAGGCTTCGGGGAAGGGTTAGGGTTAGGGTTCGGGCTAGGGTTAGGGTTTGGGGATGGGGACGGTTTAAGGTCCAGGTGAGGGTACGACAACGCTTTAGGGGGAGCGTACGTGTGAGGGCGCGGGTGAGTGTCAGCGTACGGGTTAGGATTAGGGGACGGGTGAGGGTCAGGCTTCGGGGAAGGGTTAGGGTTAGG
Source organism: Orcinus orca (assembly GCF_937001465.1). Taxonomy (NCBI): domain Eukaryota; kingdom Metazoa; phylum Chordata; class Mammalia; order Artiodactyla; family Delphinidae; genus Orcinus; species Orcinus orca. Next base: position 81,868,997 of record NC_064568.1, read on the forward strand.
GTTCGGGCTAGGGTTAGGGTTAGGGGAGAGGGACGGTTTAGGGTCCAGGTGAGGGGACGACAACGCTTTAGGGGGAGCGTACGTGTGAGGGCGCGGGTGAGTTTCAGCGTACGGTTTAGGATTAGGGGACGGGTGAGGGTCAGGCTTCGGGGAAGGGTTAGGGTTAGGGTTCGGGCTAGGGTTAGGGTTAGGGGACGGGGACGGTTTAGGGTCCAGGTGAGGGTACGTCAACGCTTTAGGGGGAGCGTACGTGTGAGGGCGCTGGTGAGTGTTAGCGTACGGGTTAGGATTAGGGGACGGGTGAGGGTAAGGCTTCGGGGAAGGGTTAGGGTTAGGGTTCGGCCTAGGGTTAGGGTTAGGGGATGGGGACGGTTTAGGATCCAGGTGAGTGTACGACAACGGTTTAGGGGGAGCGTACGTGTGAGGGCACGGGTTAGTGTGAGCGTACGGCTTAGGATTAGGGGACGGGTGAGGGTAAGGCTTCGGGGAACGGTTAGGGTTAGGGTTCAGGCTGGGTTTAGGGCCAGGGGACGGGGACGGTTTAGGGTCCAGATGAGGGTACGACAACGGTTTAGGGGGAGCGTACGTGTGAGGGCGCGGGTTAGTGTGAGCGTACGGGTTAGGATTAGGAGACGGGTGAGGGTAAGGCTTCGGGGAAGTGTTAGGGTTAGGGTTCGGGCTAGGGTTAGGGTTAGGGGATGGGGACGGTTTAGGGTCCAGGTGAGCGTACGAGAACGGTTTACGGTGAGCGTACGTGTGAGGTCGTGGGTTAGTGTGAGCGTACGGTTTAGGATTAGGGGACGAGTGAGGGTAAGATTTCGGAGAAGGGTTAGGGTTAGGGTTCGGGCTAGGGTTAGGGTTAGGGGATGGGGACAGTTTAGGGTCCAGGTGAGGGTACGACAACGGTTTAGGGGGAGCGTACGTGTGAGGGCGCGGGTTAGTGTGAGTGTACGGGTTAGGATTAGGGGACGGGTGAGGGTAAGGCTTCGGGGAAGGGTTAGGTTTAGGGTTCGGCATAGGGTTAGGGTTAGGGGACGGGGACGGTTTAGGGTCCAGGTGAGGGTACGACAACGGTTTAGGGGGAGCGTACATGTGAGGGCGCGGGTTAGTGTTAGCATACGGGTTAGGATTAGGGGACGGGTGAGGGTAAGGCTTCGGGGAAGGGTTAGGGTTAGTGTTCGGGTAGGTTTGGCTTAGGGGACGGGGACGGTTTACGGTCCAGGTGAGGGTACGACAACGGTTTAGGGGGAGCGTACGTGTGAGGGCCCGGGTTAGTGTGAGCATACGGGTTAGGATTAGGGGACGGGTGAGCGTAAGGCTTTGGGGAAGTGTTAGGGTTAGGGTTCGGGCTAGGGTTAGTGTTAGGGTTAGGGGACGGTATAGGGTCAAGGTGAGGGTACGACAATGGTTTAGGGGGAGCGTACGTGTGAGGGCACGGGTTAGTGTGAGCGTACGGGTTAGGATTAGGGGACGGGTGAGGGTAAGGCTTCGGGGAAGGGTTAGGGATAGGGTTCGGTCTAGGGTTACGGTTAGGGGACGGGGACGGTTTAGGGTCCAGGTGAGGGTACTACAACGGTTTAGTGGGAGCGTACGTGTGAGGGCGCGGGTTAGTGTGAGCGTACGGGTTAGGATTAGGGGACGGGTGAGGTTAAGGCTTCGGGCAAGGGTTAAGGTTATCGTTCCGGCTAGGGTTAGGGTTAGGGGACGGAGACGGTTTACGCTCCAGTGAGGGTACGACAACGGTTCAGGGTGAGCGTACGTGTGAGGGCGCGGGTTAGTGTGAGCGTACAGTTTAGGATTAGGGGACGGGTGAGGGTAAAGCTTCGGGGAAGAGTTAGGGTTAGGGTTTAGGCTAGGGTTAGGGTTAGGGGATGGGGACGGTTTAGGGTCCAGGTGAGGGTACGACAACGGTTTAGGGGGAGCGTACGTGTGAGGGCGCGGGTTAGTGTGAGCGTACGGGTTAGGATTAGGGGACGGGTGAGGGTAAGGCTTCGGAGAAGGGTAGGGTTACGGTTCAGGCTAGGGTTAGGGTTAGGGAACGGGGACGGTTTAGGGTCCAGGTGAGGGTACGAAAACGGTTTAGGGGGAGCGTACGTGTGAGGGCGCGGGTTAGTGTGAGCGTATGGGTTAGGATTAGGGGACGGGTGAGGGTAAGGCTTCGGGGAAGTGTTAGGGTTAGGGTTCGGGCTAGGGTTAGGGTTAGGGGACAGGGATGGTTTAGGGTCCAGCTGAAGGTATGACAACGGTTTAGGGGGAGCGTACGTGTGAGGGCACGGGTTAGTGTGAGCGTACGGGTTAGGATTAGGGGACGGGTGAGTGTAAGGCTTCGGGGAAGGGTTAGGGTTAGGGTTCGGGCTAGGGTTAGGGTTAGGGGACGGGGACGGTTTAGGGTCCAGGTGAGGGTACGACAACGTTTTAGGGGGAGCGTACGTGTGAGGGTGCGGGTTAGTTTTAGCGTATGGGTTAGGATTAGGGGACGGGTGAGCGTAAGGCTTCGGGGAAGGGTTAGGGTTAGGGTTCGGGCTAGGGTTAGGGTTAGGGGACGGGGACGGTTTAGGGTCCAGGTGAGGGTACCACAACAGTTTAGGGGGAGCGTACATGTGAGGGCGCGGGTTAGTGTGAGCGTACGTGTTAGGATTAGGGGACGGGTGAGGGTAAGGCTTCGGGGAAGGGTTAGCGTTAGGGTTCGAGCTAGGGTTAGGGTTAGGGGACGGGGACAGTTTAGGGTCCAGGTGAGTGTACGACTATGGTTCAGAGGGAGCGTACGTGTGAGGGCGCGGGATAGTGTGCGCATAAGTGTTAGGATTACGGGAAGAGTGAGGGTAAGGCTACGGGGAAGGGTTAGGGTTAGGGTTCGGGCCAGGGTTAGGGGACGGGGACGGTTTAGGGTCCAGGTGAGTGTACGACAACCGTTTAGGGGGAGCGTACGTGTAAGGGAGTGGGTTAGTGTGAGCGTACGGGTTAGGATTAGGGGACGGGTGAGGGTAAGGCTTCGGGGAAGGGTTAGGGTTAGGGTTCGGGTTAGGGTTAGGGTTAGGGGACGGGGACGGTTTAGGGTCCAGGTGAGGGTACGACAACGGTTTACGGGGAGCGTACGTGTGAGGGCGCGGGTTAGTGTGAGCGTACGGGTTAGGATTAGGGGACGGGTGAGGGTAAGGCTTCGGGGAAGGATTAGGGTTAGGTTTCGGGCTAGGGTTAGGGGACGGGGACGGGGACAGTTTAGGGTCCAGGTGAGGGTACGACAACGGTTTAGGGGGAGCGTACGTGTGAGGGCGTGGGTTACTGTGAGCGTACGGGTTAGGATAAGGGGACGGGTGAGGGTAAGGCTTCGGGGAAGGGTTAGGGTTAGGGTTCGGGCTAGGGTTAGGGTTAGGGGACGGGGACGGTTTAGGGTCCAGGTGAGGGTACGACAACGGTTTAGGGGGAGTGTACGTGTTAGGGCCCGGGTTAGTGTGAGCGTACGGGTTAGGATTAGGGGACGGGTGAGGGTAAGGCTTCGGGGAAGGGTTAGGGTTATAGTTCAGGCTAGGGTTAGGGTTAGGGTTAGGGGACGGGGATGGTTTCGGGTGCAGGTGAGGTTACGACAACGGTTAAGGTGGACCGTACATGTGAGTGCGTGGGTTAGTGTGAGCGTACGGGTTAGGATTAGGGGACGGGTGAGGGTCAGGCTTCGGGGAAGGGTTAGGGTTAGGGTTCGAGCTAGGGTTAGGGTTAGGGGACGGGGACAGTTTAGGGTCCAGGTGAGGGTACGACTACGGTTCAGGGGGAGCGTACATGTGAGGACGCGGGTTAGTGTGAGCGTACGGGTTAGGATTACGGGACGGGTGAGTGTAAGTCTTCGGGGAAGGGTTAGGGTTACGGTTCGGGCCAGGGTTAGGGTTAGGGGACGGGGACGGTTTAGGTTCCAGGTGAGGGTACGACAACGTCGTAGGAGGAGCGTACGTGTGAGGGCACGGGTTAGTGTGAGCGTACGGGTTAGGATTAGGGGACGGGTGAGGGTAAGGCTTCGGGGAAGGGTTAGGGTTAGGGTTCGGGTTAGGGTTAGGGTTAGGGGACGGGGACGGTTTAGGGTCCAGGTGAGGGTACGACAACGGTTTACGGGGAGCGTACGTGTGAGGGCGCGGGTTAGTGTGAGCGTTCGGGTTAGGATTAGGGGACGGGTGAGGGTAAGGCTTCGGGGAAGGATTAGGGTTAGGTTTCGGGCTAGGGTTAGGGGACGGGGACGGGGACAGTTTAGGGTCCAGGTGAGGGTACGACAACGGTTTAGGGGGAGCGTACGTGTGAGGGCGTGGGTTACTGTGAGCGTACGGGTTAGGATAAGGGGACGGGTGAGGGTAAGGCTTCGGGGAAGGATTAGGGTTAGGGTTCGGGCTAGGGTTAGGGTTAGGGGACGGGGACGGTTTAGGGTCCAGGTGAGGGTTCGACAACGGTTTAGGGGGAGCGTACGTGTGAGGGCGCGGGTTAGTGTGAGCGTACGGGTTAGGATTAGGGGACGGGTGAGTGTAAGGCTTCGGGGAAGGGTTAGGGTTAGGGTTCGGGCTAGGGTTAGGGTTAGGGGACGGGGACGGTTTAGGGTCCAGGTGAGGGTACGACAACGGTTTAGGGGGAGCGTACGTGTGAGGGCCTGGGTTAGTGTGAGCATACGGGTTAGGATTAGGGGACGGTTGAGGGTAAGGCTTCGGGGAAGGGTTAGGGTTAGGGTTCGGGCTAGGGTTAGGGTTAGGGTACGGGGACCTTTTAGGGTCCAGGTGAGGGTACGACAACGGTTCAGGGGGAGCGTACGTGTGAGGGAGCGGGTTAGTGTGAGCGTACGGGTTAGGATTAGGGGACAGGTGAGGGTAAGGCTTCGGGGAAGTGTTAGGGGTAGGGTTCGGGCTAGGGTTAGGGGACGGGGACGGGGACAGTTTAGGGTCCAGGTGAGGGTACGACAACGGTTTAGGGGGAGCGTACGTGTGAGGGCACGGGTTAGTGTGAGCGTACGGTTTAGGATTAGGGGACGGGTGAGTGTAAGGCTTCGGAAAAGGGTTAGGGTTAGGGTTCGAGCTAGGGTTAGGGTTAGGGGACGGGGACAGTTTAGGGTCCAAGTGAGGGTACGACAACGGTTTAGGGGGAGCGTACGTGTGAGGGCGTGGGTTAATGTGAGCGTACGGGTTAGGATTTGGAGACGGGTGAGGGTAAGGCTTCGGGGAAGTGTTAGGGTTAGGGTTCGGGCTAGGGTTATGGTTAGGGGATGGGGACGGTTTAGGGTCCAGGTGAGGGTACGACAACGGTTTAGGGGGAGCGTACGTGTGAGGGCGCGGGTTAGTGTGAGCGTACGGGTTAGGATTAGGGGACAGGTGAGGGTAAAGCTTCGGGGAAGGGTTAGGGTTAGGGTTCGGGCTAGGGTTAGGGTTAGGGGACGCAGACGGTTTAGGGTCCAGGTGAGGGTACGACAACAGTTTAGGGAGAGAGTACGTGTGAGGGCCCGGGTTAGTGTGAGCGTATGGGTTAGGATTAGGGGACGGGTGAGTGTAAGGCTTCGGGGAAGGGTTAGGGTTAGAGTTCAGGCTAGGGTTAGGGTTAGGGTTAGGGGACGGGGATGGTTTCGGGTGCAGGTGACGTTACGACAACGGTTAAGGGGGACCGTACGTGTGAGGGCGTGGGTTAGTGTGAGCGTACGGGTTAGGATTAGGGGACGGGTGAGGGTAAGGCTTCGGGGAAGGGTTAGGGATAGGGTTCGAGCTAGGTTTAGTGTTAGGGGACGGGGATAGTTTAGGGTCCAGGTGAGGGTACGACTACGGTTCAGGGGGAGCGTACGTGTGAGGGCGCGGGTTAGTGTGAGCGTACGGGTTAGGATTACGGGACGGGTGAGGGTAAGGCTTCGGGGAAGGTTTAGTGTTAGGGTTTGGGCTAGGGTTAGGGTTAGGGGACGGGGACGGTTTACGGTCCAGGTGAGGGTACGACAACGGTTTAGGGGGAGTGTACGTGTGAGGGCGCGGGTTAGTGTGAGCGTACAGGTTAGGATTAGGGGACAGGTGAGGGTAAGGCTTCGGGGAAGGGTTAGGGTTAGGGTTCGGGGTGGGGTTAGGGTTAGGGGACGGGGACTGTTTAGGGTCCAGATGAGGGTACGACAATGGTTTAGGGGGAGCGTACGTGTGAGGGCGCGGGTTAGTGTGAGCGTACGGGTTAGGATTAGGGGACGGGTGAGGGTCAGGCTTCGGGGAAGGGTTAGGGTTAGGGTTCGGGCTAGGGTTAGGGTTAGGAGACAGGGACGGTTCAGGATCCAGGTGAGGGTATGACAACGGTTTAAGGGGAGCGTACGTGTGAGGGCGCGGTTTAGTGTGAGCTTACGGGTTAGGATTAGGGGACGGGTGAGTGTAAGGCTTCGGGGAAGGGTTAGGGTTCGGTCTAGGGTTAGGGTTTGGGGATGGGGACGGTTTAGGATCCAGTTGAGGGTACGACAACGATTTAGGGGGAGCGTACGTGTGAGGGCGCGGGTGAGTGTCAGCGTACGGGTTAGGATTAGGGGACGGGTGAGGGTCAGGCTTCGGGGAAGGGTTAGGGTTCGGGCTAGGGTTAGGGGACGGGGACGGGGACGGTTTAGGGTCCAGGTGAGGGTACGACAACGGTTTAGGGCGAGTGTACATGTGAGGGCACAGGTTAGTGTGAGCTTACGGGTTAGGATTAGAGGACGGGTGAGTGTAAGGCTTCGAGGAAGGGTTAGGGTTAGGGTTCGGGCTAGGGTTAGGGTTTGGGGATGGGGACGGTTTAGGATCCAGGTGAGGGTACGACAACGATTTAGGGGGAGCGTACGTGTGAGGGTGCGGGTTAGTGTGAGCGTACGGGTTAGCATTAGGGGACGGGTGAAGGTAAGGCTTCGGGGAAGTGTTAGGGTTAGGGTTCGGGCTAGGGTTATGGTTAGGGGACGGGGACGGTTTAGGGTCTAGGTGAGGGTATGACAGTGGTTTAGGGGGAGTGTAGGTGTGAGGGCGCGGTTTATTGTGAGCGTACGGTTTAGGATTAGGGGACGGGTGAGGGTAAGGCTTCGGGGAAGGGTTAGGGTTAGGGTTCTGGCTAGGGTTAGAGTTAGGGGACGGGGACGGTTTAGGGTCCAGGTGAGGGTACGACAACGGTTTAGGGTCAGCGTACGAGTGACGGCGCGGGTTAGTGTGAGTGTACGGATTAGGATTAGGGGCCGGGTGAGGGTAACGCTTCGGGGAAGGGTTAGGTTTAGGGTTCGGGCTAGGGTTAGGGTTAGGGGACGGGGACGGTTTACGGTCCAGGTGAGGGTACGACAACGGTTTCGGGGGAGCGTACATGTGAGGGCGCGGGTTAGTGTGAGCATACGTGTTAGGATTAGGGGACCGGTGACGGTAAGGCTTCGGGGAAGGGTTAGGGTTAGGGTTCGGGCTAGGGTTAGGGTTAGGGGACGGGGAGGGTTTAGGGTCCAGGTGAGGGTACGACAACGGTTTAGGAGGAGCGTACGTGTGAGGGCGCGAGTTAGTGTGAGCATACGGGTTAGGATTAGGGGACGGGTGAGGGTAAGGCTTCGGGGAAGGGTTCGGGTTAGGGTTCGGGCCAGGGTTAGGGTTAGGGGATGGGGACGGTTTAGGGTCCAGCTGAGGGTACGACAACAATTTAGGGGGAGCGTATGTGTGAGGGCACGGGTTAGTGTGAGCATACGGGTTAGGATTAGGGGACATGTGAGGGTAAGGCTTTGGGGAAGGGTTAGGGGTAGGGTTCGGGTTAGGGTTAGGGTTAGGGGACGGGGACGGTTTAGGGTCCAGGTGAGGGTACGACAATGGTTTAGGGGGAGCGTACGTGTGAGGGCGCAGGTTAGTGTGAGTGTACGGGTTAGGTTTAGGTGACGGGTGAAGGTATGGCTTCGGGGAAGTGTTAGGGTTAGGGTTCGGGCTAGGGTTAGGGTTAGGGGATGGGGACGGTTTAGGTTCCAGGTTAGGGTACAACAACGGTTTAGGAATAGTGTACGTGTGAGGGCGCTGGTTAGTGGGAGCGTACGGGTTAGGATTAGTGGACGGGTGAGGGTCAGGCTTCGGGGAAGGGTTAGGGTTAGGGTTCGGGCTAGGGTTAGGGTTAGGGGACGGGGACGGTTTAGGGTCCAGGTGAGGGTACGACAACGCTTTAGGGGGAGCGTACGTGTGAGAGCGCGGGTTAGTGTGAGCGTACGGGTGAGGATTAGGGGACGGGTGAGGGTAATTCTTCGGGGAAGGGTTAGGGTTAGGGTTCGGGCTAGGGTTAGGGTTAGGGGACGGGGACGGTTTAGGGTCCAGGTGAGGGTACGTCAACGGTTTAGGGAGAGCGTACGTGTGAGGGCGCGGGTGAGTGAGAGCGTACGGGTTAGGATTAGGGGACGGGTGAGTGTAAGGCTTCGTGGAAGTGTTAGGGTGAGGGTTCCAGCTAGGGTTAGGGTTAGGGTTAGGGGACGGTTTAGGGTCCAGGTGAGGGTACGACAACGGTTTAGGGAGAGCGTACGTGTGAGGGCCCGGGTAAGTGTGAGCGTACAGGTGAGGATTAGGGGACGGGTGAGTGTAAGGTTTCGGGGAAGGGTTAGGGTTAGGGTTCGGGCTAGGGTTAGGGTTAGGGGACTGGGACGGTTTAGGGTCCAGGTGAGGGTACGACAACGGTTTAGGGGGAGCGTATGTGTGAGGGCGCGGGTTAGTGTGAGCGTACGGGTTAGGATTATGGGAAGGGTGAGTGTAAGGCTTCGGGGAAGTGTTAGGGTTAGGGTTCGGGCTAGGGTTAGGGTTAGGGGACGAGGAAGGTTTAGGGTCCAGGTGAGGGTACGACGACGCTTTAGGGGGAGCGTACGTGTGAGGGCGCGGGTGAGTGTCAGCGTACGGGTTAGGATTAGGGGACGGGTGAGGGTAAGGCTTCGGGGAAGGGTTTGGGTTAGGGTTCGGGCTAGGGTTAGGGTGAGGGGACGGGGAAGGTTTAGGGTCCAGGTGAGGGTACGACAAAGCTTTAGGGGGAGCGTACGTGTGAGGGCGCGGGTGAGTGTCAGCGTACGGGTTAGGATTAGGGGACGGGTGAGGGTCAGGCTTCGGGGAAGGGTTAGGGTTAGGGTTCAGGCTAGGGTTAGGGTTAGGGGACGGGGACGGTTTAGGGTCCAGGTGAGGGTACGACAACGCTTTAGGGGGAGCGTACGTGTGAGGGCGCGGGTGAGTGTCAGCGTACGGGTTAGGATTATGGGACGGTTGAGGGTCAGGCTTCGGGGAAGGGTTAGGGTTAGGGTTTCGGCTAGGGTTAGGGTTAGGGGACGGGGACGGTTTAGGGTCCAGGTGAGGGTACGACAACGCTTTAGGGGGAGCGTACGTGTGAGGGCGCGGGTGAGTGTCAGCGTACGGGTTAGGATGAGGGGACGGGTGAGGGTCAGGCTTCGGGGAAGGGTTAGGGTTAGGGTTCGGGCTAGGGTTAGGGTTAGGGGACGGGGACGGTTTAGGGTCCAGGTGAGGGTACGACAACGTTTTAGGGGGAGCGTACGTGTGAGGGCGCGGGTGAGTGTTAGCGTACGGGTTAGGATTAGGGGACGGGTGAGGGTCAGGCTTCGGGGAAGGGTTAGGGTTAGGGTTCGGGCTAGGGTTAGGGTTAGGGGACGGGGACGTTTTATGGTCCAGGTGAGGGTACGACAACGCTTTAGGGGGAGCGTACGTGTGAGGGCGCGGGTGAGTGTCAGCGTACGGGTTAGGATTAGGGGACGGTTGAGGGTCAGGCTTCGGGGAAGGGTTAGGGTTAGGGTTAGGGTTCGGGCTAGGGTTAGGGTTAGGGGACGGGGACGGTTTAGGGTCCAGGTGAGGGTACGACAACGTTTTAGGGGGAGCGTACGTGTGAGGGTGCGGGTGAGTGTCAGCGTACGGGTTAGGATTAGGGGACGGGTGAGGGTCAGGCTTCGGGGAAGGGTTAGTGTTAGGGCTCGGGCTAGGGTTAGGGTTAGGGGACGGGGACGGTTTAGGGTCCAGGTGAGGGTACGACAACGCTTTAGGGGGAGCGTACGTGGCAGGGCGCGGGTGAGTGTCAGCGTACGGGTTAGGATTAGGGGACGGGTGAGGGTCAGGCTTCGGGGAAGGGTTAGGGTTAGGGTTCGGGCTAGGGTTAGGGTTAGGGGACAGGGACGGTTTAGGGTCCAGGTGAGGGTACGACAACGGTTTAGGGGGAGCGTACGTGTGAGGGCGCGGGTTAGTGTGAGCGTACGGGTTAGGATTAGGGGACGGGTGAGGGTAAGGCTTCGGGGAAGGGTTAGGGTTAGGGTTCGGGCTAGGGATAGTGATAGGGGACGGGGACGGTTTAGCGTCCAGATGAGGGTATGACAACGGTTTAGGGGGAGCGTACGTGTGAGGGCCTGGGTTAGTGTGAGCATAAGGTTTAGGATTAGGGGACGAGTGAGGGTAAGGCTTCCGGGAAGGGTTTGGGTTAGGGTTCGGGCTAGGGTTAGGGTTAGGGGACGGGGAAGGTTTAGGGTCCAGGTGAGGGTATGACAACAGTTTAGGGGGAGCATACATGTGAGGGGGCAGGGTAGTGTGAGCATACGGGTTAGGATTAGGGGACGGGTGAGCGTCAGGCTTCGGGGAAGGGTTAGGGTTAGGGTTCGGGCTAGGGTTAGGGTTAGGGGATGGGGACGGTTTAGGGTCCAGGTGAGGGTACGACAACGCTTTAGGGGGAGCGTACGTGTGAGGGCGCGGGTGAGTGTCAGCGTACGGGTTAGGATTAGGGGACGGGTGAGGGTCAGGCTTCGGGGAAGGGTTAGGGTTAGGGTTTGGGCTAGGGTTAGGGTTAGGGGACGGGGACGGTTTAGGGTCCAGGTGAGGGTACGACAACGCTTTAGGGGGAGCGTACGTGTGAGGGAGCGGGTGAGTGTCAGCGTATGGGTTAGGATGAGGGGACGGGTGAGGGTCAGGCTTCGGGGAAGCGTTAGGGTTAGGGTTTGGGCTAGGGTTAGGGTTAGGGGACGGGGACGGTTTAGGGTCCAGGTGAGGGTACGACAACGATTTAGGGGGAGCGTGCGTGTGAGGGCGCGGGTGTGTGTCAGCGTACGGGTTAGGATTAGGAGACGGGTGAGGGTTAGGCTTCGGGGAAGGTTTAGGGTTAGGGTTCGGGCTAGGGTTAGGGTTAGGGGACGGGGACGGTTTAGGGTCCAGGTGAGGGTACGACAACGCTTTAGGGGGAGCGTACGTTTGAGGGCGCGGGTGAGTGTCAGCGTACGGGTTAGGATTAGGGGACGGGTGAGGGTCAGGCTTCGGGGAAGGGTTAGGGTTAGGGTTCGGGCTAGGGTTAGGGTTAGGGGACGGGGACGGTTTAGGGTCCAGGTGAGGGTACGACAACGCTTTAGGGGGAGCGTACGTGTGAGGGCGCGGGTGAGTGTGAGCGTACGGGTTAGGATTAGGGGACGGGTGAGGGTAAGGCTTCGGGGAAGGGTTAGGGTTAGGGTTCGGGCTACGGTTAGGGTTAGGGAATGGGGACGGTTTAGGGTCCAGTTGAGGGTACGACAACGGTTTAGGTGGAGCGTACGTGTTAGGGCGCGGTTTAGTGTGAGCTTACGGGTTAGGATTAGGGGACGGGTGAGGGTAAGGCTTCGGGGAAGTGTTAGGGTTACGGTTCGGGCTAGGGTTAGTGTTAGGGGACGGGGACGGTTTAGGGTCCAGCTGAGGGTACGACAGCGATTTAGGGGGAGCGTACGTGTGAGGGCGCGGGTGAGTGTCAGCGTACGGGTTAGGATTAGGGGACGGGTGAGGGTCAGGCTTCGGGGAAGGTTTAGGGTTAGGGTTCGGGCTAGGGTTAGGGGACGGGGACGGGGACGGTTTAGGGTCCAGGTGAGGGTACGACAACGGTTTAGGGCGAGCGTACATGTGAGGGCGCAGGTTAGTGTGAGCTTACGGGTTAGGATTAGAGGACGGGTGAGTGTAAGGCTTCGGGGAAGGGTTAGGGTTAGGGTTCGGGCTAGGGTTAGGGTTTGGGGATGGGGACGGTTTAAGGTCCAGGTGAGGGTACGACAACGCTTTAGGGGGAGCGTACGTGTGAGGGCGCGGGTGAGTGTCAGCGTACGGGTTAGGATTAGGGGACGGGTGAGGGTCAGGCTTCCGGGAAGGGTTAGGGTTAGGGTTCGGGCTAGGGTTAGGGTTAGGGGAGAGGGACGGTTTAGGGTCCAGGTGAGGGTACGACAACGCTTTAGGGGGAGCGTACGTGTGAGGGCGCAGGTGAGTTTCAGCGTACGGTTTAGGATTAGGGGACGGGTGAGGGTCAGGCTTCGGGGAAGGGTTAGGGTTAGGGTTCGGGCTAGGGTTAGGGTTAGGGGACGGGGACGGTTTAGGGTCCAGGTGAGGGTACGACAACGCTTTAGGGGGAGCGTACGTGTGAGGGCGCGGGTGAGTGTCAGCGTACGGGTTAGGATTAGGGGACGGGTGAGGGTCAGGCTTCGGGGAAGGGTTAGGGTTAGGGTTCGGGCTAGGGTTAGGGTTAGGGGACGGGGACGGTTTAGGGTCCAGGTGAGGGTACGACAACGCTTTAGGGGGAGCGTACGTGTGAGGGCGCGGGTGAGTGTCAGCGTACGGGTTAGGATTAGGGGACGGGTGAGGGTCAGGCTTCGGGGAAGGGTTTGGGTTAGGGTTCGGGCTAGGGTTAGGGTTAGGGGACGGGGACGGTTTAGGGTCCAGGTGAGGGTACGACAACGCTTTAGGGGGAGCGTACGTGTGAGGGCGCGGGTGAGTGTCAGCGTACGGGTTAGGATTAGGGGACGGGTGAGGGTCAGGCTTCGGGGAAGGGTTAGGGTTAGGGTTCGCGCTAGGGTTAGGGTTAGAGGACGGGGACGGTTTAGGGTCCAGGTGAGGGTACGACAACACTTTAGGGGGAGCGTACGTGTGAAGGCGCGGGTGAGTGTCAGCGTACGGGTTAGGATTAGGAGAGGGGTGAGGGTCAGGCTTCAGGGAAGGGTTAGGGTTAGGGTTCGGGCTAGGGTTAGGGGACGGGGACGGGGACGGTTTAGGGTCCAGGTGAGGGTACGACAACGGTTTAGGGCGAGCGTACATGTGAGGGCGCAGGTTAGTGTGAGCTTACGGGTTAGGATTAGAGGACGGGTGAGTGTAAGGCTTCGGGGAAGGGTTAGGGTTAGGGTTCGGGCTAGGGTTAGGGTTTGGGGATGGGGACGGTTTAAGGTCCAGGTGAGGGTACGACAACGCTTTAGGGGGAGCGTACGTGTGAGGGCGCGGGTGAGTGTCAGCGTACGGGTTAGGATTAGGGGACGGGTGAGGGTCAGGCTTCGGGGAAGGGTTAGGGTTAGGGTTCAGGCTAGGGTTAGGGTTAGGGGAGAGGGACGGTTTAGGGTCCAGGTGAGGGTACGACAACGCTTTAGGGGGAGCGTACGTGTGAGGGCGCAGGTGAGTGTCAGCGTACGGGTTAGGATTAGGGGACGGGTGAGGGTCAGGCTTCGGGGAAGGGTTAGGGTTAGGGTTCGGGCTAGGGTTAGGGTTAGGGGACGGGGACGATTTAGGGTCCAGGTGAGGGTACGACAACGCTTTAGGGGGAGCATACGTGTGAGGGCGCGGGTGAGTGTCAGCGTATGGGTTTGATTAGGGGACGGGTGAGGGTCAGGCTTCGGGGAAGGGTTAGGGTTAGGGTTCGGGCTAGGGTTAGGGTTAGGGGACGGGGACGGTTTAGGGTCCAGGTGAGGGTACGACAACGCTTTAGGGGGAGCGTACGTGTGAGGGCGCGGGTGAGTGTCAGCGTACGGGTTAGGATTAGGGGACGGGTGAGGGTCAGGCTTCGGGGAAGGGTTAGGGTTAGGGTTCGGGCTAGGGTTAGGGTTAGGGGACGGGGACGGTTTAGGGTCCAGGTGAGGGTACGACAACGCTTTAGGGGGAGCGTACGTGTGAGGGCGCGGGTGAGTGTCAGCGTACGGGTTAGGATTAGGGGACGGGTGAGGGTCAGGCTTCGGGGAAGGGTTAGGGTTTGGGTTCGGGCTAGGGTTAGGGTTAGGGGACGGGGACGGTTTAGGGTCCAGGTGAGGGTACGACAACGCTTTAGGGGGAGCGTACGTGTGAGGGCGCGGGTGAGTGTCAGCGTACGTGTTAGGATTAGGGGACGGGTGAGGGTCAGGCTTCGGGGAAGGGTTAGGGTTAGCGTTCGGGCTAGGATTAGGGGACGGGGACGGTTTAGGGTCCAGGTGAGGGTACAACAACGCTTTAGGGGGAGCGTACGTGTGAGGGCGCGGGTGAGTGTCAGCGTACGGGTTAGGATTAGGGGACGGGTGAGGGTCAGGCTTCGGGGAAGGGTTAGGGTTAGGGTTCGGGCTAGGGTTAGGGTTAGGGGACGGGGACGGTTTAGGGTCCAGCTGAGGGTACGACAACGCTTTAGGGGGAGCGTACGTGTGAGGGCGCGGGTGAGTGTCAGCGTACGGGTTAGGATTAGGGGACGGGTGAGGGTCAGGCTTCGGGGAAGGGTTAGGGTTAGGGTTCGGGCTAGGGTTAGGGTTAGGGGACGGGGACGGTTTAGGGTCCAGCTGAGGGTACGACAACGCTTTAGGGGGAGCATACGTGTGAGGGCGCGGGTGAGTGTCAGCGTACGGGTTAGGATTAGGGGACGGGTGAGGGTCAGGCTTCGGGGAAGGGTTAGGGTTAGGGTTCGGGCTAGGGTTAGTGTTAGGGGAAGGGGATGGTTTAGGGTCCAGGTGAGGGTACGACAACGGTTTAGGAGGAGCGTACGTGTGAGGGCCTGGGTTAGTGTGAGCATAAGGTTTAGGATTAGGGGACGAGTGAGGGTAAGGCTTCCGGGAAGGGTTTGGGTTAGGGTTCGGGCTAGGGTTAGGGTTAGGGGACGGGGAAGGTTTAGGGTCCAGGTGAGGGTATGACAACAGTTTAGGGGGAGCATACATGTGAGGGGGCAGGGTAGTGTGAGCGTACGGGTTAGGATTAGGGGACGGGTGAGGGTCAGGCTTCGGGGAAGGGTTAGGGTTAGGGTTCGGGCTAGGGTTAGGGTTAGGGGATGGGGACGGTTTAGGGTCCAGGTGAGTGTACGACAACGCTTTAGGGGGAGCGTACGTGTGAGGGCGCGGGTGAGTTTCAGCGTACGGTTTAGGATTAGGGGACGGGTGAGGGTCAGGCTTCGGGGAAGGGTGAGGGTTAGGGTTCGGGCTAGGGTTAGGGTTAGGGGACGGGGACGGTTTAGGGTCCAGGTGAGGGTACGAGAACGCTTTAGGGGGAGCGTACGTGTGAGGGCGCGGGTGAGTGTCAGCGTACGGGTTAGGATTAGGGGACGGGTGAGGGTCAGGCTTCGGGGAAGGGTTAGGGTTAGGGTTTGGGCTAGAGTTAGGGTTAGGGGACGGGGACGGTTTAGGGTCCAGGTGAGGGTACGACAACGCTTTAGGGGGAGCGTACGTGTGAGGGAGCGGGTGAGTGTCAGCGTATGGGTTAGGATGAGGGGACGGGTGAGGGTCAGGCTTCGGGGAAGCGTTAGGGTTAGGGTTTGGGCTAGGGTTAGGGTTAGGGGACGGGGACGGTTTAGGGTCCAGTTGAGGGTACGACAACGGTTTAGGTGGAGCGTACGTGTTAGGGCGCGGTTTAGTGTGAGCTTACGGGTTAGGATTAGGGGACGGGTGAGGGTAAGGCTTCGGGGAAGGGTTAGGGTTACGGTTCGGGCTAGGGTTAGTGTTAGGGGACGGGGACGGTTTAGGGTCCAGCTGAGGGTACGACAACGATTTAGGGGGAGCGTACGTGTGAGGGCGCGGGTGAGTGTCAGCGTACGGGTTAGGATTAGGGGACGGGTGAGGGTCAGGCTTCGGGGAAGGTTTAGGGTTAGGGTTCGGGCTAGGGTTAGGGGACGGGGACGGGGACGGTTTAGGGTCCAGGTGAGGGTACGACAACGGTTTAGGGCGAGCGTACATGTGAGGGAGCAGGTTAGTGTGAGCTTACGGGTTAGGATTAGAGGACGGGTGAGTGTAAGGCTTCGGGGAAGTGTTAGGGTTAGGGTTCGGGCTAGGGTTAGGGTTTGGGGATGGGGACGGTTTAAGGTCCAGGTGAGGGTACGACAACGCTTTAGGGGGAGCGTACGTGTGAGGGCGCGGGTGAGTGTCAGCGTACGGGTTAGGATTAGGGGACGGGTGAGGGTCAGGCTTCGGGGAAGGGTTAGGGTTAGGGTTCGGGCTAGGGTTAGGGTTAGGGGAGAGGGACGGTTTAGGGTCCAGGTGAGGGTACGACAACGCTTTAGGGGGAGCGTACGTGTGAGGGCGCAGGTGAGTTTCAGCGTACGGTTTAGGATTAGGGGACGGGTGAGTGTAAGGCTTCGGGGAAGGGTTAGGGTTAGGGTTCGGGCTAGGGTTAGGGTTAGGGGACGGGGACGGTTTAGGGTCCAGGTGAGGGTACGACAACGCTTTAGGGGGAGCGTACGTGTGAGGGCGCGGGTGAGTGTCAGCGTACGGGTTAGGATTAGGGGACGGGTGAGGGTCAGGCTTCGGGGAAGGGTTAGGGTTAGGGTTCGGGCTAGGGTTAGGGGACGGGGACGGGGACGGTTTAGGGTCCAGGTGAGGGTACGACAACGGTTTAGGGCGAGCGTACATGTGAGGGCGCAGGTTAGTGTGAGCTTACGGGTTAGGATTAGAGGACGGGTGAGTGTAAGGCTTCGGGGAAGGGTTAGGGTTAGGGTTCGGGCTAGTGTTAGGGTTTGGGGATGGGGACGGTTTAAGGTCCAGGTGAGGGTACGACAACGCTTTAGGGGGAGCGTACGTGTGAGGGCGCGGGTGAGTGTCAGCGTACGGGTTAGGATTAGGGGACGGGTGAGGGTCAGGCTTCGGGGAAGGGTTAGGGTTAGGGTTCGGGCTAGGGTTAGGGTTAGGGGACGGGGACGGTTTAGGGTGCAGGTGAGGGTACGACAACGCTTTAGGGGGAGCGTACATGTGAGGGCGCGGGTGAGTATCATCGTACGGGTTAGGATTAGGGGACGGGTGAGGGTCAGGCTTCGGGGAAGGGTTAGGGTTAGGGTTCGGGCTAGGGTTAGGGTTAGGGGACGGGGACGGTTTAGGGTCCAGGTGAGGGCACGACAACGCTTTAGGGGGAGCGTACGTGTGAGGGCGCGAGTGAGTGTCAGCCTACGGGTTAGGATTAGGGGACGGGTGAGGGTCAGGCTTCGGGGAAGGGTTAGGGTTAGGGTTCGGGCTAGGGTTAGGGTTAGGGGACGGGGACGGTTTAGGGTCTAGGTGAGGGTATGACAATGATTTAGGGGGAGCGTACGTGTGAGGGCGCTGTTTATTGTGAGCGTACGGGTTAGGATTATGGGACGGGTGAGGGTAAGGCTTCAGGGAAGGGTTAGGGTTAGGGTTCGGGCTAGGGTTAGGGTTAGGGGACGGGGATGGTATAGGGTTCAGCTGAGGGTATGACAACGTTTAAGGGGGAGCTTACGTGTGAGGGCACGGGTTAGTGTGAGCGTACGGGTTAGGATTAGGGGACGGGTGAGGGTAAGGCTTCGGGGAAAGGTTAGGGTTAGGGTTCGGGCTAGGGTTAGGGTTAGGGGATCGGGACAGTTTAGGGTCCAGGTGAGGGTACAACAAGGGTTTAGGAAGAGCCTACGTGTGAGGGCGCTGGTTAGTGTGAGCGTACGGGTTAGGATTTTGGGACGGTGAGGGTCAGGCTTCGGGGAAGTGTTAGGGTTAGGGTTCGGGCTAGGGTTAGGGTTAGGGGACGGGGACGGTTTAGGGTCCAGGTGAGGGTACGACAACGCTTTAGGGGGAGCGTACGTGTGAGGGCGCGGGTGTCAGCGTACGGGTTAGGATTAGGGGACGGGTGAGGGTCAGGCTTCGGGGAAGGGTTAGGGTTAGGGTTCGAGCTAGGGTTAGTGTTAGGGGACGGGGACGGTTTAGGGTCCAGGTGAGGGTACGACAACGCTTTAGGGGGAGCGTACGTGTGAGGGCGCTGGTTAGTGTGAGCGTACGGGTGAGGATTAGGGGACGGGTGAGGGTAAGGCTTCGGGGAAGGGTTAGGGTTAGGGTTCGGGCTAGGGTTAGGGTTAGGGGACGGGGACGGTTTAGGGTCCAGGTGAGGGTACGACAACGGTTTAGGGGGAGCGTACGTTTGAGGGCGCGGGTTAGTGTGAGCGTACGGGTTAGGATTAGAGAACGGTTGAGGGTAAGGCTTCAGGGAAACTTAGGGTTAGGGTTCGGGCTAGGGTTAGTGTTAGCGGATGTGGACGGTTTAGGGTCCAGGTGAGGGTACAACAACGGTTTAGGAAGAGCGTACGTGTGAGGGCGCTGGTTAGTGTGAGCGTACGAGTTAGGATTAGGGGACGGTTGAGGGTAAGGCTTCGGGGAAGGGTTAGGGTTAGGGTTCGGGCTAGGGTTAGGGTTAGGGGACGGGGACGGTTTAGGGTCCAGGTGAGGGTACGACAACGGTTTAGGGGGAGCGTACGTGTGAGGGCGCGGGTTAGTGTCAGCGTACGGGTTAGGATTAGGGGACGGGTGAGGGTCAGGCTTCGGGGAAGGGTTAGGGTTAGGGTTCGGGCTAGGGTTAGGGTTAGGGGACGGGGACGGTTTAGCGTCCAGATGAGGGTATGACAACGGTTTAGGGGGAGCGTACGTGTGAGGGCCTGGGTTAGTGTGAGCATAAGGTTTAGGATTAGGGGACGGGTGAGGGTAAGGCTTCCGGGAAGGGTTTGGGTTAGGGTTCGGGCTAGGGTTAGGGTTAGGGGACGGGGAAGGTTTAGGGTCCAGGTGAGGGTACGACAACAGTTTAGGGGGAGCATACATGTGAGGGGGCAGGTTAGTGTGAGCGTACGGGTTAGGATTAGGGGACGGGTGAGGGTCAGGCTTCGGGGAAGGGTTAGGGTTAGGGTTCGGGCTACGGTTAGGGTTAGGGGACGGGGACGGTTTAGGGTCCAGGTGAGGGTACGACAACGCTTTAGGGGGAGCGTACGTGTGAGGGCACGGGTGAGTTTCAGCGTACGGGTTAGGATTAGGGGACGGGTGAGGGTCAGGCTTCGGGGAAGGGTTAGGGTTAGGGTTCGGGCTAGGGTTAGGGTTAGGGGACGGGGACGGTTTAGGGTCCAGGTGAGGGTACGACAACGCTTTAGGGGGAGCGTACGTGTGAGGGCGCGGGTGAGTGTCAGCGTACGGTTTAGGATTAGGGGAAGGGTGAGGGTCAGGCTTCGGGGAAGGGTTAGGGTTAGGGTTCGGGCTAGGGTTAGGGTTAGGGGACGGGGACGGTTTAGGGTCCAGGTGAGGGTACGACAACGCTTTAGGGGGAGCGTACGTGTGAGGGCGCGGGTGAGTGTCAGCGTACGGGTTAGGAGTAGGGGACGTGTGAGGGTCAGGCTTCGGGGAAGGGTTAGGGTTAGGGTTCAGGCTAGGGTTAGGGTTAGGGGACGGGGACAGTTTAGGGTCCAGGTGAGGGTCCGACAACGCTTTAGGGGGAGCGTACGTGTGAGGGCGCGGGTGAGTGTCAGCGTACGGGTTAGGATTAGGGGACGGGTGAGGGTCAGGCTTCGGGGAAGGGTTAGGGTTAGGGTTTCGGCTAGGGTTAGGGTTAGGGGACGGGGACGGTTTAGGGTCCAGGTGAGGGTACGATAACGCTTTAGGGGGAGCGTACGTGTGAGGGCGCGGGTGAGTGTCAGCGTACGGGTTAGGATGAGGGGAAGGGTGAGGGTCAGGCTTCGGGGAAGGGTTAGGGTTAGGGTTCGGGCTAGGGTTAGGGTTAGGGGACGGGGACGGTTTAGGGTCCAGGTGAGGGTACGACAACGCTTTAGGGGGAGCGTACGTGTGAGGGCGCGGGTGAGTGTGAGCGTACGGGTTAGGATTAGGGGACGGGTGAGGGTCAGGCTTCGAGGAAGGGTTAGGGTTAGGGTTCGGGCTAGGGTTAGGGTTAGGGGACGGGGACGGTTTAGGGTCCAGGTGAGGGTACGACAACGCTTTAGGGGGAGCGTACGTGTGAGGGCACGGGTGAGTGTCAGCGTACGGGTTAGGATTAGGGGACGGGTGAGGGTCAGGCTTCGGGGAAGGGTTAGGGTTAGGGTTCGGTCTAGGGTTAGGGTTAGGGGACGGGGACGGTTTAGGGTCCAGGTGAGGGTACGACAACGCTTTACGGGGAGCGTACGTGTGAGGGTGCGGGTGAGTGTCAGCGTACGGGTTAGGATTAGGGGACGGGTGAGGGTCAGGCTTCGGAGAAGGGTTAGTGTTAGGGCTCGGGCTAGGGTTAGGGTTAGGGGACGGGGACGGTTTAGGGTCCAGGTGAGGGTACGACAACGCTTTAGGGGGAGCGTACGTGTGAGGGCGCGGGTGAGTGTCAGCGTACGGGTTAGGATTAGGGGACGGGTGAGGGTCAGGCTTCGGGGAAGGGTTAGGGTTAGGGTTCGGGCTAGGGTTAGTGTTAGGGGACGGGGACGGTTTAGGGTCCAGGTGAGGGTACGACAACGGTTTAGGGGGAGCGTACGTGTGAGGGCGCTGGTTAGTGTGAGCGTACGGGTTAGGATTAGGGGACGGGTGAGGGTAAGGCTTCGGGGAAGGGTTAGGGTTAGGGTTCGGGCTAGGGTTAGGGTTAGGGGACGGGGACGGTTTAGGGTCCAGGTGAGGGTACGACAACGGTTTAGTGGGAGCGTACGTGTGAGGGCGCGGGTTAGTGTGAGCGTACGGGTTAGGATTAGGTGTCGGGTGAGGGTAAGGCTTCGGGGAAGGGTTAGGGTTAGGGTTCGGGCTAGGGATAGGGATAGGGGACGGGGACGGTTTAGCGTCCAGATGAGGGTATGACAACGGTTTAGGGGGAGCGTACGTGTGAGGGCCTGGGTTAGTGTGAGCATAAGGTTTAGGATTAGGGGACGAGTGAGGGTAAGGCTTCCGGGAAGGGTTTGGGTTAGGGTTCGGGCTAGGGTTAGGGTTAGGGGACGGGGAAGGTTTAGGGTCCAGGTGAGGGTACGACAACAGTTTAGGGGGAGCATACATGTGAGGGGGCAGGGTAGTGTGAGCGTACGGGTTAGGATTAGGGGCCGGGTGAGGGTCAGGCTTCGGGGAAGGGTTAGGGTTAGGGTTCGGGCTAGGGTTAGGGTTAGGGGACGGGGACGGTTTAGGGTCCAGGTGAGGGTACGACAACGCTTTAGGGGGAGCGTACGTGTGAGGGCGCGGTTGAGTTTCAGCGTACGGTTTAGGATTAGGGGACGGGTGAGGGTCAGGCTTCCGGGAAGGGTTAGGGTTAGGGTTCGGGCTAGGGTTAGGGTTAGGGGACGGGGACGGTTTAGGGTCCAGGTGAGGGTACGACAACGCTTTAGGGGGAGCGTACGTGTGAGGTTGCGGGTGAGTGTCAGCGTACGGGTTAGGATTAGGGGACGGGTGAGGGTCAGGCTTCGGGGAAGGGTTAGGGTTAGGGTTCGGGCTAGGGTTAGGGTTAGGGGACGGGGACGGTTTAGGGTCCAGGTGAGGGTACGACAACGCTTTAGGGGGAGCGTACGTGTGAGGGCGCGGGTGAGTGTCAGCGTACGGGTTAGGATTAGGGGACGGGTGAGGGTCAGGCTTCGGGGAAAGGTTAGGTTTAGGGTTCAGGCTAGGGTTAGGGTTAGGGGACGGGGACGGTTTAGGGTCCAGGTGAGGGTACGACAACGCTTTAGGGGGAGCGTACGTGTGAGGGCGCGGGTGAGTGTCAGCGTACGGGTTAGGATGAGGGGACGGGTGAGGGTCAGGCTTCGGGGAAGTGTTAGGGTTAGGGTTCGGGCTAGGGTTAGGGTTAGGGGACGGGGACGGTTTAGGGTCCAGGTGAGGGTACGACAACGCTTTAGGGGGAGCGTACGTGTGAGGGCGCGGGTGAGTGTCAGCGTACGGGTTACGATTAGGAGACAGGTGAGTGTCAGGCTTCGGGGAAGTGTTAGGTTTAGGGTTCGGGCTAGGGTTAGGGTTAGGTGACGGGGACGGTTTAGGGTCCACGTGAGGGTACGACAACGCTTTAGGGGGAGCATACGTTTGAGGGCGCGGGTGAGTGTCAGCGTACGGGTTAGGATTAGGGGAAGGGTGAGGGTCAGGCTTCGGGGAAGGGTTAGGGTTAGGGTTGGGGCTAGGGTTAGGGTTAGGGGACGGGGACGGTTTAAGGTCCAGGTGAGGGTACGACAACGCTTTAGGGGGAGCGTACGTTTGAGGGCGCGGGTGAGTGTCAGCTTACGGGTTAGGATTAGGGGAAGGGTGAGGGTCAGGCTTCGGGGAAGGGTTAGGGTTAGGGTTCGGGCTAGGGTTAGGGTTAGGGGACGGGGACGGTTTAGGGTCCAGGTGAGGGTACGACAACGGTTTAGGGGGAGCGTACGTGTGAGGGCGCGGGTGAGTGTGAGCGTACGGGTTAGGATTAGGGGACGGGTGAGGGTAAGGCTTCGCGGAAGGGTTAGGGTTAGGGTTCGGGCTAGGGTTAGGGTTAGGGAATGGGGACGGTTTAGGGTCCAGTTGAGGGTACGACAACAGTTTAGGTGGAGCGTACGTGTTAGGGCGCGGTTTAGTGTGAGCTTACGGGTTAGGATTATGTGACGGGTGAGGGTAAGGCTTCGGGGAAGGGTTAGGGTTAGGGTTCAGGCTAGGGTTAGGGTTAGGGGACGGGGTCGGTTTAGGGTCCAGGTTAGGGTACGACGACACTTTAGGGGGAGCGTACGTGTGAGGGCGCGGGTGAGTGTCAGCGTACGGGTTAGGATTAGGGGACGGGTGAGGGTCAGGCTTCGGGGAAGTGTTAGGGTTAGGGTTCAGGCTAGGGTTAGGGTTAGGGGACGGGGACGGTTTAGGGTCCAGGTGAGGGTACGACGACGCTTTAGGGGGAGCGTACGTGTGAGGGCGCGGGTGAGTGTCAGCGTACGGGTTAGGATTAGGGGACGGGTGAGGGTCAGGCTTCGGGGAAGGGTTAGGGTTAGGGTTCGGGCTAGGGTTAGGGTTAGGGGACGGGGACGGTTTAGGGTCCAGGTGAGGGTACGACAATGCTTTAGGGGGAGCGTACGTGTGAGGGCGCGGGTGAGTGTTAGCCTACGGGTTAGGATTAGGGGACGGGTGAGGGTCAGGCTTCGGGGAAGGGTTAGGGTTAGGGTTCGGGCTAGGGTTAGGGTTAGGGGACGGGGACGGTTTAGGGTCCAGGTGAGGGTACGACGACGCTTTAGGGGGAGCGTGCGTGTGAGGGCGCAGGTGAGTGTCAGCGTACGGGTTAGGATTAGGGGACGGGTGAGGGTCAGGCTTCGGGGAAGGGTTAGGGTTAGGGTTCGGGCTAGGGTTAGGGTTAGGGGACGGGGACGGTTTAGGGTCCAGGTGAGGGTACGACGACGCTTTCGGGGGAGCGTACGTGTGAGGGCGCGGGTGAGTGTCAGCGTACGGGTTAGGATTAGGGGACGGGTGAGGGTCAGGCTTCGGGGAAGGGTTAGGGTTAGGGTTCGGGCTAGGGTTAGTGTTAGGGGACGGGGACGGTTTAGGGTCCAGGTGAGGGTACGACGACACTTTGGGGGAGCGTACGTGTGAGGGCGCGGGTGAGTGTCAGCGTACGGGTTAGGATTAGGGGACGGGTGAGGGTCAGGCTTCGGGGAAGGGTTAGGGTTAGGGTTCGGGCTAGGGTTAGGGTTAGGGGATGGGGTCGGTTTAGGGTCCAGGTTAGGGTACGACGACACTTTAGGGGGAGCGTACGTGTGAGGGCGCGGGTGAGTGTCAGCGTACGGGTTAGGATTAGGGGACGGGTGAGGGTCAGGCTTCGGGGAAGGGTT
Source organism: Orcinus orca (assembly GCF_937001465.1). Classification (NCBI taxonomy): domain Eukaryota; kingdom Metazoa; phylum Chordata; class Mammalia; order Artiodactyla; family Delphinidae; genus Orcinus; species Orcinus orca. The sequence goes on from NC_064568.1 coordinate 81,892,658, forward strand.
AGGGTTAGGGTTCGGGCTAGGGTTAGGGTTAGGGGACGGGGACGGTTTAGGGTCCAGGTGATGGTACGACGACGCTTTAGGGGGAGCGTACGTGTGAGGGCGCGGGTGAGTGTCAGCGTACGGGTTAGGATTAGGGGACGGGTGAGGGTCAGGCTTCGGGGAAGGGTTAGGGTTAGGGTTCGGGCTAGGGTTAGGGTTAGGGGACGGGGACGGTTTAGGGTCCAGGTGAGGGTACGACAACGCTTTAGGGGGAGCGTACGTGTGAGGGCGCGGGTGAGTGTCAGCGTACGGGTTAGGATTAGGGGACGGGTGAGGGTCAGGCTTCGGGGAAGGGTTAGGGTTAGGGTTCGGGCTAGGGTTAGGGTTAGGGGACGGGGACGGTTTAGGGTCCAGGTGAGGGTACGACAACGCTTTAGGGGGAGCGTACGTGTGAGGGCGCGGGTGAGTGTCAGCGTACGGGTTAGGATTAGGGGACGGGTGAGGGTCAGGCTTCGGGGAAGGGTTAGGGTTAGGGTTCGGGCTAGGGTTAGGGTTAGGGGACGGGGACGGTTTAGGGTCCAGGTGAGGGTACGACAACGCTTTAGGGGGAGCGTACGTGTGAGGGCGCGGGTGAGTGTCAGCGTACGGGTTAGGATTAGGGGACGGGTGAGGGTCAGGCTTCGGGGAAGCGTTAGGGTTAGGGTTCGGGCTAGGGTTAGGGTTAGGGGACGGGGACGGTTTAGGGTCCAGGTGAGGGTACGACGACGCTGTAGGGAAGCGTACGTGTGAGGGCGCGGGTGAGTGTCAGCGTACGGGTTAGGATTAGGGGACGGGTGAGGGTCAGGCTTCGGGGAAGGGTTAGGGTTATGGTTCGGGCTAGGTTAGGGTTAGGGGACGGGGACGGTTTAGGGTCCAGGTGAGGGTACGACGACGCTTTAGGGGGAGCGTACGTGTGAGGGCGCGGGTGAGTGTCAGCGTACGGGTTAGGATTAGGGGACGGGTGAGGGTCAGGCTTCGGGGAAGGGTTAGGGTTAGGGTTCGGGCTAGGGTTAGGGTTAGGGGACGGGGACGGTTTAGGGTCCAGGTGAGGGTACGACGACGCTTTAGGGGGAGCGTACGTGTGAGGGCGCGGGTGAGTGTCAGCGTACGGGTTAGGATTAGGGGACGGGTGAGGGTCAGGCTTCGGGGAAGGGTTAGGGTTAGGGTTCGGGCTAGGTTAGGGTTAGGGGACGGGGACGGTTTAGGGTCCAGGTGAGGGTACGACGACGCTTTAGGGGGAGCGTATGTGTGAGGGCGCGGGTGAGTGTCAGCGTACGGGTTAGGATTAGGGGACGGGTGAGGGTCAGGCTTCGGGGAAGGGTTAGGGTTAGGGTTCGGGCTAGGGTTAGGGTTAGGGGACGGGGACGGTTTAGGGTCCAGGTGAGGGTACGACGACGCTTTAGGGGGAGCGTACGTGTGAGGGCGCGGGTGAGTGTCAGCGTACGGGTTAGGATTAGGGGACGGGTGAGGGTCAGGCTTCGGGGAAGGGTTAGGGTTAGGGTTCGGGCTAGGTTAGGGTTAGGGGACGGGGACGGTTTAGGGTCCAGGTGAGGGTACGACGACGCTTTAGGGGGAGCGTATGTGTGAGGGCGCGGGTGAGTGTCAGCGTACGGGTTAGGATTAGGGGACGGGTGAGGGTCAGGCTTCGGGGAAGGGTTAGGGTTAGGGTTCGGGCTAGGTTAGGGTTAGGGGACGGGGACGGTTTAGGGTCCAGGTGAGGGTACGACGACGCTTTAGGGGGAGCGTACGTGTGAGGGCGCGGGTGAGTGTCAGCGTACGGGTTAGGATTAGGGGACGGGTGAGGGTCAGGCTTCGGGGAAGTGTTAGGGTTAGGGTTCGGGCTAGGGTTAGGGTTAGGGGACGGGGACGGTTTAGGGTCCAGGTGAGGGTACGACGACGCTTTAGGGGGAGCGTACGTGTGAGGGCGCGGGTGAGTGTCAGCGTACGGGTTAGGATTAGGGGACGGGTGAGGGTCAGGCTTCGGGGAAGGGTTAGGGTTAGGGTTCGGGCTAGGGTTAGGGTTAGGGGACGGGGACGGTTTAGGGTCCAGGTGAGGGTACGACAACGCTTTAGGTGGAGGGTATGTGTGAGGGCGCGGGTGAGTGTCAGCGTACGGGTTAGGATTAGGGGACGGGTGAGGGTCAGGCTTCGGGGAAGAGTTAGGGTTAGGGTTCGGGCTAGGGTTAGGGTTAGGGGACGGGGACGGTTTACGGTCCAGGTGAGGGTACGACAACGCTTTAGGGGGAGCGTACGTGTGAGGGCGCGTGTGAGTGTCAGCGTACGGGTTAGGATTAGGGGACGGGTGAGGGTCAGGCTTCGGGGAAGGCTTAGGGTTAGGGTTCGGGCTAGGGTTAGGGTTAGGGGACGGGGACGGTTTAGGGTCCAGGTGAGGGTACGACAACGCTTTAGGGGGAGCGTACGTGTGAGGGCGCGGGTGAGTGTCAGCGTACGGGTTAGGATTAGGGGACGGGTGAGGGTCAGGCTTCGGGGAAGGCTTAGGGTTAGGGTTCGGGCTAGGGTTAGGGTTAGGGGACGGGGACGGTTTAGGGTCCAGGTGAGGGTACGACGACGCTTTAGGGGGAGCGTACGTGTGAGGGCGCGGGAGAGTGTCAGCGTACGGGTTAGGATTAGGGGACGGGTGAGGGTCAGGCTTCGGGGAAGGGTTAGGGTTAGGGTTCGGGCTAGGGTTAGGGTTAGGGGACGGGGACGGTTTAGGGTCCAGGTGAGGGTACGACAACGCTTTAGGGGGAGCGTACGTGTGAGGGCGCGGGTGAGTGTCAGCGTACGGGTTAGGATTAGGGGACGGGTGAGGGTCAGGCTTCGGGGAAGGTTTAGGGTTAGGGTTCGGGCTAGGGTTAGGGTTAGGGGAACGGGGACGGTTTAGGGTCCAGGTGAGGGTACGACAACGCTTTAGTGGGAGCGTACGTGTGAGGGCGCGGGTGAGTGTCAGCGTACGGGTTAGGATTAGGGGACGGGTGAGGGTCAGGCTTCGGGGAAGGGTTAGGGTTAGGGTTCGGGCTAGGGTTAGGGTTAGGGGACGGGGACGGTTTAGGGTCCAGGTGAGGGTACGACAACGCTTTAGGGGGAGCGTACGTGTGAGGGCGCGGGTGAGTGTCAGCGTACGGGTTAGGATTAGGGGACGGGTGAGGGTCAGGCTTCGGGGAAGGGTTAGGGTTAGGGTTCGGGCTAGGTTTAGGGTTAGGGGACGGGGACGGTTTAGGGTCCAGGTGAGGGTACGACGACGCTTTAGGGGGAGCGTACGTGTGAGGGCGCGGGTGAGTGTCAGCGTACGGGTTAGGATTAGGGGACGGGTGAGGGTCAGGCTTCGGGGAAGTGTTAGGGTTAGGGTTCGGGCTAGGGTTAGGGTTAGGGGACGGGGACGGTTTAGGGTCCAGGTGAGGGTACGACGACGCTTTAGGGGGAGCGTACGTGTGAGGGCGCGGGAGAGTGTCAGCGTACGGGTTAGGATTAGGGGACGGGTGAGGGTCAGGCTTCGGGGAAGGGTTAGGGTTAGGGTTCGGGCTAGGGTTAGGGTTAGGGGACGGGGACGGTTTAGGGTCCAGGTGAGGGTACGACAACGCTTTAGGGGGAGCGTACGTGTGAGGGCGCGGGTGAGTGTCAGCGTACGGGTTAGGATTAGGGGACGGGTGAGGGTCAGGCTTCGGGGAAGTGTTAGGGTTAGGGTTCGGGCTAGGGTTAGGGTTAGGGGACGGGGACGGTTTAGGGTCCAGGTGAGGGTACGACGACGCTTTAGGGGGAGCGTACGTGTGAGGGCGCGGGTGAGTGTCAGCGTACGGGTTAGGATTAGGGGACGGGTGAGGGTCAGGCTTCGGGGAAGGGTTAGGGTTAGGGTTCGGGCTAGGGTTAGGGTTAGGGGACGGGGACGGTTTAGGGTCCAGGTGAGGGTACGACAACGCTTTAGGTGGAGGGTATGTGTGAGGGCGCGGGTGAGTGTCAGCGTACGGGTTAGGATTAGGGGACGGGTGAGGGTCAGGCTTCGGGGAAGAGTTAGGGTTAGGGTTCGGGCTAGGGTTAGGGTTAGGGGACGGGGACGGTTTACGGTCCAGGTGAGGGTACGACAACGCTTTAGGGGGAGCGTACGTGTGAGGGCGCGTGTGAGTGTCAGCGTACGGGTTAGGATTAGGGGACGGGTGAGGGTCAGGCTTCGGGGAAGGCTTAGGGTTAGGGTTCGGGCTAGGGTTAGGGTTAGGGGACGGGGACGGTTTAGGGTCCAGGTGAGGGTACGACAACGCTTTAGGGGGAGCGTACGTGTGAGGGCGCGGGTGAGTGTCAGCGTACGGGTTAGGATTAGGGGACGGGTGAGGGTCAGGCTTCGGGGAAGGCTTAGGGTTAGGGTTCGGGCTAGGGTTAGGGTTAGGGGACGGGGACGGTTTAGGGTCCAGGTGAGGGTACGACGACGCTTTAGGGGGAGCGTACGTGTGAGGGCGCGGGAGAGTGTCAGCGTACGGGTTAGGATTAGGGGACGGGTGAGGGTCAGGCTTCGGGGAAGGGTTAGGGTTAGGGTTCGGGCTAGGGTTAGGGTTAGGGGACGGGGACGGTTTAGGGTCCAGGTGAGGGTACGACAACGCTTTAGGGGGAGCGTACGTGTGAGGGCGCGGGTGAGTGTCAGCGTACGGGTTAGGATTAGGGGACGGGTGAGGGTCAGGCTTCGGGGAAGGTTTAGGGTTAGGGTTCGGGCTAGGGTTAGGGTTAGGGGAACGGGGACGGTTTAGGGTCCAGGTGAGGGTACGACAACGCTTTAGTGGGAGCGTACGTGTGAGGGCGCGGGTGAGTGTCAGCGTACGGGTTAGGATTAGGGGACGGGTGAGGGTCAGGCTTCGGGGAAGGGTTAGGGTTAGGGTTCGGGCTAGGGTTAGGGTTAGGGGACGGGGACGGTTTAGGGTCCAGGTGAGGGTACGACAACGCTTTAGGGGGAGCGTACGTGTGAGGGCGCGGGTGAGTGTCAGCGTACGGGTTAGGATTAGGGGACGGGTGAGGGTCAGGCTTCGGGGAAGGGTTAGGGTTAGGGTTCGGGCTAGGTTTAGGGTTAGGGGACGGGGACGGTTTAGGGTCCAGGTGAGGGTACGACAACGCTTTAGGGGGAGCGTACGTGTGAGGGCGCGGGTGAGTGTCAGCGTACGGGTTAGGATTAGGGGACGGGTGAGGGTCAGGCTTCGGGGAAGCGTTAGGGTTAGGGTTCGGGCTAGGGTTAGGGTTAGGGGACGGGGACGGTTTAGGGTCCAGGTGAGGGTACGACAACGCTTTAGGGGGAGCGTACGTGTGAGGGCGCGGGTGAGTGTCAGCGTACGGGTTAGGATTAGGGGACGGGTGAGGGTCAGGCTTCGGGGAAGGCTTAGGGTTAGGGTTCGGGCTAGGGTTAGGGTTAGGGGACGGGGACGGTTTAGGGTCCAGGTGAGGGTACGACGACGCTTTAGGGGGAGCGTACGTGTGAGGGCGCGGGAGAGTGTCAGCGTACGGGTTAGGATTAGGGGACGGGTGAGGGTCAGGCTTCGGGGAAGGGTTAGGGTTAGGGTTCGGGCTAGGGTTAGGGTTAGGGGACGGGGACGGTTTAGGGTCCAGGTGAGGGTACGACAACGCTTTAGGGGGAGCGTACGTGTGAGGGCGCGGGTGAGTGTCAGCGTACGGGTTAGGATTAGGGGACGGGTGAGGGTCAGGCTTCGGGGAAGGTTTAGGGTTAGGGTTCGGGCTAGGGTTAGGGTTAGGGGACGGGGACGGTTTAGGGTCCAGGTGAGGGTACGACAACGCTTTAGTGGGAGCGTACGTGTGAGGGCGCGGGTGAGTGTCAGCGTACGGGTTAGGATTAGGGGACGGGTGAGGGTCAGGCTTCGGGGAAGGGTTAGGGTTAGGGTTCGGGCTAGGGTTAGGGTTAGGGGACGGGGACGGTTTAGGGTCCAGGTGAGGGTACGACAACGCTTTAGGGGGAGCGTACGTGTGAGGGCGCGGGTGAGTGTCAGCGTACGGGTTAGGATTAGGGGACGGGTGAGGGTCAGGCTTCGGGGAAGGGTTAGGGTTAGGGTTCGGGCTAGGTTTAGGGTTAGGGGACGGGGACGGTTTAGGGTCCAGGTGAGGGTACGACAACGCTTTAGGGGGAGCGTACGTGTGAGGGCGCGGGTGAGTGTCAGCGTACGGGTTAGGATTAGGGGACGGGTGAGGGTCAGGCTTCGGGGAAGCGTTAGGGTTAGGGTTCGGGCTAGGGTTAGGGTTAGGGGACGGGGACGGTTTAGGGTCCAGGTGAGGGTACGACAACGCTTTAGGGGGAGCGTACGTGTGAGGGCGCGGGTGAGTGTCAGCGTACGGGTTAGGATTAGGGGACGGGTGAGGGTCAGGCTTCGGGGAAGGGTTAGGGTTAGGGTTCGGGCTAGGGTTAGGGTTAGGGGACGGGGACGATTTAGGGTCCAGGTGAGGGTACGACAACGCTTTAGTGGGAGCGTACGTGTGAGGGCGCGGGTGAGTGTCAGCGTACGGGTTAGGATTAGGGGACGGGTGAGGGTCAGGCTTCGGGGAAGGGTTAGGGTTAGGGTTCGGGCTAGGGTTAGGGTTAGGGGACGGGGACGGTTTAGGGTCCAGGTGAGGGTACGACAACGCTTTAGGGGGAGCGTACGTGTGAGGGCGCGGGTGAGTGTCAGCGTACGGGTTAGGATTAGGGGACGGGTGAGGGTCAGGCTTCGGGGAAGGGTTAGGGTTAGGGTTCGGGCTAGGGTTAGGGTTAGGGGACGGGGACGGTTTAGGGTCCAGGTGAGGGTACGACAACGCTTTAGGGGGAGCGTACGTGTGATGGCGCGGGTGAGTGTCAGCGTACGGGTTAGGATTAGGGGACGGGTGAGGGTCAGGCTTCGGGGAAGCGTTAGGGTTAGGGTTCGGGCTAGGGTTAGGGTTAGGGGACGGGGACGGTTTAGGGTCCAGGTGAGGGTACGACAACGCTTTAGGGGGAGCGTACGTGTGAGGGCGCGGGTGAGTGTCAGCCTACGGGTTAGGATTAGGGGACGGGTGAGGGTAAGGCTTCGGGGAAGGGTTAGGGTTAGGGATCGGGCTACGGTTAGGGTTAGGGGACGGGGACGGTTTAGGGTCCAGGTGAGGGTACCACAACGGTTTAGGGGGAGCGTACGTGTGAGGGCGCGGGTGAGTGTCAGCGTACGGGTTAGGACTAGGGGACGGGTGAGGGTCAGGCTTCGGGGAAGGGTTAGGGTTAGGGTTCGGGTTAGGGTTAGGGTTAGGGGACGGGGACGGTTTAGGGTCCAGGTGAGGGTACGACGACGCTTTAGGGGGAGCGTACGTGTGAGGGCGCGGGTGAGTGTCAGCGTACGGGTTAGGATTAGGGGACGGGTGAGGGTCAGGCTTCGGTGAAGGGTTAGGGTTAGGGTTCGGGCTAGGGTTAGGGTTAGGGGACGGGGACGGTTTAGGGTCCAGGTGAGGGTACGACGACGCTTTAGGGGGAGCGTACGTGTGAGGGCGCGGGTGAGTGTCAGCGTACGGGTTAGGATTAGGGGACGGGTGAGGGTCAGGCTTCGGGGAAGGGTTAGGGTTAGGGTTCGGGCTAGGGTTAGGTTTAGGGGACGGGGACGGTTTAGGGTCCAGGTGAGGGTACGACGACGCTGTAGGGAAGCGTACGTGTGAGGGCGCGGGTGAGTGTCAGCGTACGGGTTAGGATTAGGGGACGGGTGAGGGTCAGGCTTCGGGGAAGGGTTAGGGTTAGGGTTCGGGCTAGGTTAGGGTTAGGGGACGGGGACGGTTTAGGGTCCAGGTGAGGGTACGACGACGCTTTAGGGGGAGCGTACGTGTGAGGGCGCGGGTGAGTGTCAGCGTACGGGTTAGGATTAGGGGACGGGTGAGGGTCAGGCTTCGGGGAAGGGTTAGGGTTAGGGTTCGGGCTAGGGTTAGGGTTAGGGGACGGGGACGGTTTAGGGTCCAGGTGAGGGTACGATGACGCTTTAGGGGGAGCGTACGTGTGAGGGCGCGGGTGAGTGTCAGCGTACGGGTTAGGATAGGGGACGGGTGAGGGTCAGGCTTCGGGGAAGGGTTAGGGTTAGGGTTCGGGCTAGGGTTAGGGTTAGGGGACGGGGACGGTTTAGGGTCCAGGTGAGGGTACGACGACGCTTTAGGGGGAGCGTACGTGTGAGGGCGCGGGTGAGTGTCAGCGTACGGGTTAGGATTAGGGGACGGGTGAGGGTCAGGCTTCGGGGAAGGGTTAGGGTTAGGGTTCGGGCTAGGTTAGGGTTAGGCGACGGGGACGGTTTAGGGTCCAGGTGAGGGTACGACGATGCTTTAGGGGGAGCGTACGTGTGAGGGCGCGGGTGAGTGTCAGCGTACGGGTTAGGATAAGGGGACGGGTGAGGGTCAGGCTTCGGGGAAGGGTTAGGGTTAGGGTTCGGGCTAGGGTTAGGGTTAGGGGACGGGGACGGTTTAGGGTCCAGGTGAGGGTACGACGACGCTTTAGGGGGAGCGTACGTGTGAGGGCGCGGGTGAGTGTCAGCGTACGGGTTAGGATTAGGGGACGGGTGAGGGTCAGGCTTCGGGGAAGGGTTAGGGTTAGGGTTCGGGCTAGGGTTAGGGTTAGGGGACGGGGACGGTTTAGGGTCCAGGTGAGGGTACGACGACGCTTTAGGGGGAGCGTACGTGTGAGGGCGCGGGTGAGTGTCAGCGTACGGGTTAGGATTAGGGGACGGGTGAGGGTCAGGCTTCGGGGAAGGGTTAGGGTTAGGGTTCGGGCTAGGGTTAGGGTTAGGGGACGGGGACGGTTTAGGGTCCAGGTGAGGGTACGACAACGCTTTAGGGGGAGCGTACGTGTGAGGGCGCGGGTGAGTGTCAGCGTACGGGTTAGGATTAGGGGACGGGTGAGGGTCAGGCTTCGGGGAAGGCTTAGGGTTAGGGTTCGGGCTAGGGTTAGGGTTAGGGGACGGGGACGGTTTAGGGTCCAGGTGAGGGTACGACAACGCTTTAGGGGGAGCGTACGTGTGAGGGCGCGGGTGAGTGTCAGCGTACGGGTTAGGATTAGGGGACGGGTGAGGGTCAGGCTTCGGGGAAGGTTTTAGGGTTAGGGTTCGGGCTAGGGTTAGGGTTAGGGGACGGGGACGGTTTAGGGTCCAGGTGAGGGTACGACAACGCTTTAGGGGGAGCGTACGTGTGAGGGCGTGGGTGAGTGTCAGCGTATGGGTTAGGATTAGGGGACGGGTGAGGGTCAGGCTTCGGGGAAGCGTTAGGGTTAGGGTTCGGGCTATGGTTCGGGTTAGGGGATGGGGACGGTTTACGGTCCAGGTGAGGGTACGACAACGCTTCAGGGGGAGCGTACGTGTGAGGGCGCGGGTGAGTGTCAGCCTACGGGTTAGGATTAGGGGACGGGTGAGGGTAAGGCTTCGGGGAAGGGTTAGGGTTAGGGATCGGGCTACGGTTAGGGTTAGGGGACGGGGACGGTTTAGGGTCCAGGTGAGGGTACCACAACGGTTTAGGGGGAGCGTACGTGTGAGGGCGCGGGTGAGTGTCAGCGTACGGGTTAGGATTAGGGGACGGGTGAGTGTCAGGCTTCGGGGAAGCGTTAGGGTGAGGGTTCGGGCTAGGGTTAGGGTTAGGGGACGGGGACGGTTTAGGGTCCAGGTGAGGGTACGACAACGCTTTAGGGGGAGCGTACGTGTGAGGGCGCGGGTGAGTGTCAGCGTATGGGTTAGGATTAGGGGACGGGTGAGGGTCAGGCTTCGGGGAAGCGTTAGGGTTAGGGTTCGGGCTAGGGTTAGGGTTAGGGGACGGGGACGGTTTAGGGTCCAGGTGAGGGTACGACGACGCTTTAGGGGGAGCGTACGTGTGAGGGCGTGGGTGAGTGTCAGCGTACGGGTTAGGAATAGGGGACGGGTGAGGGTCAGGCTTCGGGGAAGGGTTAGGGTTAGGGTTCGGGCTAGGGTTAGGGTTAGGGGACGGGGACGGTTTAGGGTCCAGGTAAGGGTACGACAACGCTGTAGGGGGAGCGTACATGTGAGGGCGTGGGTGAGTGTCAGCGTACGGGTTAGGATTAGGGGACGGGTGAGGGTCAGGCTTCGGGGAAGGGTTAGGGTTAGGGTTCGGGCTAGGATTAGGATTAGGGGACGGGGACGATTTAGGGTCCAGGTGAGGGTACGACAACGCTTTAGGGGGAGCGTACGTGTGAGGGCGCGGGTGAGTGTCAGCGTATGGGTTAGGATTAGGGGACGGGTGAGGGTCAGGCTTCGGGGAAGCGGTAGGTTTAGGGTTCGGGCTAGGGTTCGGGTTAGGGGATGGGGACGGTTTACGGTCCAGGTGAGGGTATGACAACGCTTTAGGGGGAGCGTACGTGTGAGGGCGCGGGTGAGTGTCAGCCTACGGGTTAGGATTAGGGGACCGGTGAGGGTAAGGCTTCGGGGAAGGGTTAGGGTTAGGGATCGGGCTACGGTTAGGGTTAGGGGACGGGGACGGTTTAGGGTCCAGGTGAGGGTACCACAACGGTTTAGGGGGAGCGTACGTGTGAGGGCGCGGGTGAGTGTCAGCGTACGGGTTAGGACTAGGGGACGGGTGAGGGTCAGGCTTCGGGGAAGGGTTAGGGTTAGGGTTCGGGTTAGGGTTAGGGTTAGGGGACGGGGATGGTTTAGGGTTCAGGTGAGGGTACGACGACGCTTTAGGGGGAGCGTACGTGTGAGGGCGCGGGTGAGTGTCAGCGTACGGGTTAGGATTAGGGGACGGGTGAGGGTCAGGCTTCGGTGAAGGGTTAGGGTTAGGGTTCGGGCTAGGTTTAGGGTTAGGGGACGGGGACGGTTTAGGGTCCAGGTGAGGGTACGACGACGCTTTAGGGGGAGCGTACGTGTGAGGGCGCGGGTGAGTGTCAGCGTACGGGTTAGGATTAGGGGACGGGTGAGGGTCAGGCTTCGGGGAAGGGTTAGGGTTAGGGTTCGGGCTAGGGTTAGGGTTAGGGGACGGGGACGGTTTAGGGTCCAGGTGAGGGTACGACGACGCTTTAGGGGGAGCGTACGTGTGAGGGCGCGGGTGAGTGTCAGCGTACGGGTTAGGAATAGGGGACGGGAGAGGGTCAGGCTTCGGGGAAGGGTTAGGGTTAGGGTTCGGGCTAGGGTTAGGGTTAGGGGACGGGGACGGTTTAGGGTCCAGGTGAGGGTACGACAACGCTGTAGGGGGAGCGTACGTGTGAGGGCGTGGGTGAGTGTCAGCGTACGGGTTAGGATTAGGGGACGGGTGAGGGTCAGGCTTCGGGGAAGGGTTAGGGTTAGGGTTCGGGCTAGGATTAGGATTAGGGGACGGGGACGGTTTAGGGTCCAGGTGAGGGTACGACAACGCTTTAGGGGGAGCGTACGTGTGAGGGCGCGGGTGAGTGTCAGCGTACGGGTTAGGATTAGGGGACGGGTGAGGGTCAGGCTTCGGGGAAGAGTTAGGGTTAGGGTTCGGGCTAGGGTTAGGGTTAGGGGACGGGGACGGTTTAGGGTCCAGGTGAGGGTACGACAACGCTTTAGGGGGAGCGTACGTGTGAGGGCGCGGGTGAGTGTCAGCGTACGGGTTAGGATTAGGGGACGGGTGAGGGTCAGGCTTCGGGGAAGGCTTAGGGTTAGGGTTCGGGCTAGGGTTAGGGTTAGGGGACGGGGACGGTTTAGGGTCCAGGTGAGGGTACGACGACGCTTTAGGGGGAGCGTACGTGTGAGGGCGCGGGTGAGTGTCAGCGTACGGGTTAGGATTAGGGGGACGGGTGAGGGTCAGGCTTCGGGGAAGGGTTAGGGTTAGGGTTCGGGCTAGGGTTAGGGTTAGGGGGACGGGGACGGTTTAGGGTCCAGGTGAGGGTACGACGACGCTTTAGGGGGAGCGTACGTGTGAGGGCGCGGGTGAGTGTCAGCGTATGGGTTAGGATTAGGGGACGGGTGAGGGTCAGGCTTCGGGGAAGCGTTAGGGTTAGGGTTCGGGCTAGGGTTCGGGTTAGGGGATGGGGACGGTTTACGGTCCAGGTGAGGGTACGACAACGCTTTAGGGGGAGCGTACGTGTGAGGGCGCGGGTGAGTGTCAGCCTACGGGTTAGGATTAGGGGGACGGGTGAGGGTAAGGCTTCGGGGAAGGGTAGGGTTAGGGATCGGGCTACGGTTAGGGTTAGGGGACGGGGACGGTTTAGGGTCCAGGTGAGGGTACCACAACGGTTTAGGGGGAGCGTACGTGTGAGGGCGCGGTGTGAGTGTCAGCGTACGGGTTAGGACTAGGGGACGGGTGAGGGTCAGGCTTCGGGAAGGGTTAGGGTTAGGGTTCGGGTTAGGGTTAGGGTTAGGGGACGGGGACGGTTTAGGGGTCCAGGGTGAGGGTACGACGACGCTTTAGGGGGAGCGTACGTGTGAGGGCGCGGGTGAGTGTCAGCGTACGGGTTAGGATTAGGGGACGGGGTGAGGGTCAGGCTTCGGTGAAGGGTTAGGTTAGGGTTCGGGCTAGGTTTAGGGTTAGGGGACGGGGACGGTTTAGGGTCCAGGTGAGGGTACGACGACGCTTTAGGGGGAGCGTACGTGTGAGGGCGCGTGTGAGTGTCAGCGTACGGGTTAGGATTAGGGGACGGGTGAGGGTCAGGCTTCGGGGAAGGGTTAGGGTTAGGGTTCGGGCTAGGGTTAGGGTTAGGGGACGGGGACGGTTTTAGGGTCCAGGTGAGGGTACGACGACGCTTTAGGGGGAGCGTACGTGTGAGGGCGCGGGTGAGTGTCAGCGTACGGGTTAGGAATAGGGGGACGGGTGAGGGTCAGGCTTCGGGGAAGGGTTAGGGTTAGGGTTCGGGCTAGGGTTAGGGTTAGGGGACGGGGACGGTTTAGGGTCCAGGTGAGGGTACGACAACGCTGTAGGGGGAGCGTACATGTGAGGGCGTGGGTGAGTGTCAGCGTACGGGTTAGGATTAGGGGACGGGTGAGGGTCAGGCTTCGGGGAAGGGTTAGGGTTAGGGTTCGGGCTAGGATTAGGATTAGGGGACGGGGACGGTTTTAGGGTGCAGGTGAGGGTACGACAACGCTTTAGGGGGAGCGTACGTGTGAGGGCGCGGGTGAGTGTCAGCGTACGGGTTAGGATTAGGGGACGGGTGAGGGTCAGGCTTCGGGGAAGGCTTAGGGTTAGGGTTCGGGCTAGGGTTAGGGTTAGGGGACGGGGACGGTTTAGGGTCCAGGTGAGGGTACGACAACGCTTTAGGGGAGCGTACGTGTGAGGGCGCGGGTGAGTGTCAGCGTACGGGTTAGGATTAGGGGACGGGTGAGGGTCAGGCTTCGGTGAAGGGTTAGGGTTAGGGTTCGGGCTAGGGTTAGGGTTAGGGGACGGGGGACGGTTTAGGGTCCAGATGAGGGTACGACAACGCTTTAGGGGGAGCGTACGTGTGAGGGCGCGGGTGAGTGTCAGCGTACGGGTTAGGATTAGGGACGGGTGAGGGTCAGGCTTCGGGGAAGGGTTAGGGTTAGGGTTCGGGCTAGGGTTAGGGTTAGGGGACGGGGACGGTTTAGGGTCCAGGTGAGGGTTACGACAACGCTTTAGGGGGAGCGTACGTGTGAGGGCGCGGGTGAGTGTCAGCGTACGGGTTAGGATTAGGGACGGGTGAGGGTCAGGCTTCGGGGAAGGGTTAGGGTTAGGGTTCGGGCTAGGGTTAGGGTTAGGGGACGGGGACGGTTTAGGGTCCAGGTGAGGGTACGATAACGCTTTAGTGGGAGCGTACGTGTGAGGGCGCGGGTGAGTGTCAGCGTACGGGTTAGGATTAGGGGACGGGTGAGGGTCAGGCTTCGGGGAAGGGTTAGGGTTAGGGTTCGGGCTAGGGTTAGGGTTAGGGGACGGGGACGGTTTAGGGTCCAGGTGAGGGTACGACAACGCTTTAGGGGAGCGTACGTGTGAGGGCGCGGGTGAGTGTCAGCGTACGGGTTAGGATTAGGGGACGGGTGAGGGTCAGGCTTCGGGGAAGGGTTAGGGTTAGGGTTCGGGCTAGGGTTAGGGTTAGGGGACGGGGACGGTTTAGGGTCCAGGTGAGGGTACGACAACGCTTTAGAGGGAGCGTACGTGTGAGGGCGCGGGGGAGTGTC